>NW_020217983.1:278840-295737 GCF_003070985.1 Temnothorax curvispinosus | reverse complement strand
ATCTCATTAAATTTTACAAAATAAGTAGTTTTAAACTTCGTCCATATGTTCATGACCATGAAATATAATAAAAAATAATGACGAATATAAATATATATATATTTATAAGAAGTATAACTGTCCTAACATTTTGTAAAACATGTTCTTGGATACTTCTTTAACTTATTAGTATATTAAAATTTACTTACACTATTCTTTCTTCTTCATCTACATACGAACTTACAAATTATCTTCTTCATTTCTCAGTATTGTTATCCATTCGCTAAATGTAACGCCCTTCTGATAACTCATTGGCAAAATAGATATTGACAAAATCATTTGTTGCGTTGTATACAAAACGCGTGGGTTTATAGAACTCTAGAGAATTCATGAGCTACTTGGAACTATTCTGGCTTAAAATCAGACTTAACATTTTTTTTTAATTCATGGATTAAACGCAGGCCGGTGGATGGCCGAAGGAAGATCGGTGGAATAAACGCAGGCCGGTGTTTTTTTTATCAGGAATTTAAGTACTCGTCAAAATGCTACAGATGAGCTATTCAGAACTATTTGGTCTTAAAGTTGGGTGTAAAGTTAGCACCCCATTTTTTAATTGCTTTTTTTATAGTGTTAATCGCCGGAACTCTATGTAAATACATAAAAATACTTCTATACTCTTCGAAAAGAAGCTGGAACTCTAATCAGAACTATCGAATTTTAAAATAGGGGTGTTATCTTCACACACCCGATGAACGCATATATTTCGATTGAGCTCAGTTAGATTCTAGCAATCTGGTCCTAAGGTCGAATTCAATTTTTCGGAATTGCTATAGTCAAGTAAGTTTCCATCTGTTTTTACTTTCTGCCGTTTTATTATCAGAAACAGGCTTCTCATATTAGGCTTCTAAAATTAATCTCGAAACTAAAAATTCGTTCGTTGTTAATATAAACGAGATTGGCTTGCTTTGTGAACGCGAGAAAGTTAGTTGGTATTAGAGTTACGTAACAAATAAATGCGAAAGTAAATTAAATATTAGCAACAAGGCGAATATATATATATATATATAGCGAATAATAGCGGATCGAGTCTGCTCTCCTTCTTTTGAGTATTTTGCTGAAACTATAAAAATATTGTATAAAAATATTGAAAAAATATAAACTATCGCAGTGAAGAGTTATAAAAAGAGAAACAGAATTTTTCTACAATTTCTACATATGACGTTTGCAGAGTAAATGATGACGAGGGTTATCGATTACATCTGGGAAGTAATGAACGACATCGTACCTACCGCTTTAGCTTTTGAATAATCACTTTTATTTTTTATCCTTATCAATATTAAACAACGTATATAGTTACGTAAGGGTATATATATTACATGGAAAATTTTGTCCTTCTCGTGCGCATATATCTTCCCGAGATACTTCGAGTGCCCACCACCCGACCGTCCCGAGAGAAAAAAAGTATATCGGCGCACATGCATCATTCACTCTTTCTCTCTCTCTCTCTCTCTCTCTCTCTCTCTCTCTCTCTCTCTCTCTTTCTCTCTCGCTGTTTTTTTTCTCATACTTTTTTTTTATCCCCTTTCTTTCTCTCTCTTTCTCTCTCTCTCTGCTTCTATTAAGGACAAGAAAAATTCTTTTCTTTTATGTCTGGCTTTTTCCCGGCAAACGAGAAAAATGGCATCCTCGCGGAATTTCCTATCTTGAAGGACGCTTTTGCATTTCCATTTTTCAGACGACGCACGTGAGTCGCCGGTGTGGCTTCCTTCCCCGAGAACTCGTAATTTCGTATCTTCCCGAGTCATTCGCGCGTCCATTCACGCGAGCGCGGATCGACCCGCGAGAACGATGCACTCTTGCAAATCCGCTGTGGAGTCAAGAGCGACGTGAAATTGTGCGTGGCGCGTGTTACACGCCGCAAAATTGCTTACGTAGGAGATTGAAATTGCTAGCAGTTAATTTAATATTAATATCGCCCGCTTTTTGCAATGTCGTTCGCCGTATATCCATGTCGAAGGTATTAACAATAATACGCAGCGCGTCGGGTGCAATCTCCAAGACGAATTTCGTCGACTCTGTCGTGTACGTACCGTTGCACACATACGAGATATTTTGGTTGCGTATTTTTAGAATGACGAGGACATGATGCAATCTCCTTGTATTTTCATCTGTTCGCAGAACGCAGTTTTGGAGAAAAGAAAAATAGAAAACAAATCGTTCGTGCACCGATTCGCTCGTTGCGGTGCCGTATTCTCAACATTCGTATAGAACTGTATTATTATATTGTATCCCACTAAATTAATTTTTCGCTATAAGATAAGTGACTCTTAGATCCCTGTCATTCTTTAGTGCGTTTTCACTTTCACGGAGAACGTGTATCTTCGTTAGCCTTACATTCGTACATTTATACGAGTACGCGCTCGCAATTATAATCGGAATTGCTTTTCAGTGGCTGATCGCTTATTCTATCGTTACATATCGCACTTCCAACGGAAAAGAAGTAGAAGAATTATCGCGAGTATCACAAGTCGATTTTTCACAAAATCGCGTTTAGAGAGGGAATAAAATATAATTACTTAACTTGTTCATTATTGCCAAGTATATACACAACTATAGTACCACCGTTCACGTCGCTCTCTCACCTTATATCATGTTGGAGATTGTCCCTCTTCAAAAAAAAAAATGACAAACGGCGATTTCGCAGGTGTCACTTTCCTCGACTGAAAGTGCGATAATTCTCCGCGTCGTGCCTCCTGGTGGGAGCTAATACTTTCAACTTACAGCCGTCGAAACTCTCAAGGTATTCCGCAGCTAGTTACTGCGACTTCAAGGTACACACGTGACATCTGCGCGGAATCCGCCGATCTCGGTACAAAACCTCGAATTAAACGTCCGGTTCGATATATAGATATTCCAATTCCTAATTCCTCGGACATTTTGCGAACGTCTTAGCGGATGTTTTTTGGACTTTTACGTCGTCCAGATCGCTTCAGCTTTTCTTTACAGAGCAGAGATATTTTACTGGCGTTCCTCCGGCTTAAAATTTACTTCGCGGTTTTGTACCTCGATCGACGTAGTCCCGCCACCTTGTGCAATAGGCCATTTCCTCCTATCTAAGAATACGAAAGACTAACTAAAAGGGCAAAGAGTAAAACGCCGCGTCCTCCTCGTCGTTCTGCTATTAGCCTCGCATGTAGTCCTATCCTCCTGAGATACATCGAGACACGCAATCTCAATGGATCTACTGTTTGCTAATAATATTATTCGCATAGGTAGCATACTTGATTTGACAGGCTGAAGAATAGGAGGAAGCTATGTCGTCTGCGAAGTTTTAATGTTATTAACTTTAAAATTCGATCGAACAGATTTGGGAAGGTATATCGGTTAAAAGATGTTACTTTTCAATTATTTATTCATGATAATAAAAACCATACTCAATTTGCGTTTGTAACTTTCGGAATGTAATTTTTGCAAATCGTAAACCGACTTTTAGTGAGACTTAAATAAATTACATTAAATAATAAATAGATAATTAAATAAATTTGACAATGCGACATAGCTCCTTCGTCAGCTTCGCCCTTTCAACCGCCATGTATTTTTGTCCGTTTCAAGGAAGGGATCTCTAACGTCTCGTCTAACGTCTGGATAGATGTGTACAGGCACTGTTCTTTCACAGAGTAAACTCCCGTCCGTCGAGGATCGCGATAGTGCGATTCTGCAGCAGACAGAACGGATATTCAGAGAAATTTTGCTTACAGATCGCAAACGCGTCACGTCACCGGGAGTAGGCGTGCGATTTGCCTTGATTGCTAATTTTATTTCAAAAGCGCGTCTTTTTGTGACGTTGGATAAATGTTCTCGAAGTTGCTCAGCAGTATTTTTCAATATACATAACGGTCAAACTTTGTGCTTTGTTTCAGAAAAGTACCGTGCAAATATATTGAATTATATATATCACGCGAGATTTATGATCCAAGTTTTTCGCTGTTACATTTCACGGTGACGTAAACTCGGTGCAATCAAACAGTTCCCTAAGATATCCGCGACATTATTACAGGGGTAGAGGATCAAGATAAAAAGGAAAGGAACAAATGCATTGCATTGCAAAAGCGAAATTCGCGCCTGCGCTCCGTCTAGTAAGATTCGACCAGAATATTTGGCCATTTAATTTTTTTCTTAATACAGCTTTAACTTTGGACGCAACTTTTCCGCAGTTCTTGAGTATTCCATTTAATTAGGTTAAAATTTCACTAAAGAATTTAATCTGTTGACTCTAGAGTTTCGGTCAAATTTAGATGAAGAGCGAGGAGAAAGACACTAATTTTTTTTTACTTTAAACAACGGACTTCAAACTAATTAATATCGTGACCGCGAGCGTAGATGCGAATTTGCGACCTCCCTGATATGTATCACCTAAAAAATCGAACAGTCTCGTGTAGAAAGTATTCTACGTATAAAGTACTACACGTATTCTGCGCGATACGCGCGTCGCGTCGTGTCGACGTACGCGGTGGCGTAGGCTAACTTTGCGATCACGCGACGTTTCCGCGATTGACGCGCGCCGCGAATATGTGCAGGACTGATATGTGTGAAAGGATCACTCCGATCGATATGTAGAGAATAAAAAGCGAGAACCAAGCTCTCGACCTGCCCCTGTAGCGTGTCGAGTATCTCCCTTTTCGATCCTCGAATCAATTTTCACGCTTGGAACGCGAAACGATCGACGTTCATCGTCGTCGTTAGAGATGTACAGTGTTTCGATCACAGAGAGTATATGTGTATATATATTTGTGTATATATATAGATATATATGTGTGTATATATATATTTTTTTTCCTCTTTCCTCGCGAGATTAATCAGAATTCCACCGGTTCTGCTGAAAGACCCGTGCGCGATAAACTAAAGGGGGATCAGAGTGAACGATCGATTTTCGAACAAACTCACCCTTAATGCGATAAGTGAGATATATGAGTTACGATACATGTGAATTTATGTAATAAAAATTTGAAAAATTGGAAAAATGTCTCAAGAATTTTTCATATTATTAATCAGAATTTCTATAAAAATTTCTCAGAATGCTCAGAATTTTTTTTAGATTTTTTATACGAATTGGAAAGTTTTTCAGAAAAACTCAGAAATAAATAAGAATAAAATATTTCACTTTTTTCCCGCCAACATATCTTTGTAGAAATCTGAATAAATATGTGAAAATCTGTATAATTTATATGGATATTGAAATATTCTGAAAATTCTCATCCAATGTCCAATTATTTCTGAAAGTATCTGAGAAATGTTATATATTTTTACAGAATTTTTCATAAATCTCAATTCTTACAAAATTTCTGAGAAACTATAAGAAATTTTTTACACCAGGGTCACGCGCGGACACCCGTTAAAAATTTTTATTCCTTCCAATGGCTGTTTGCTCTTTTCTTTTCTCTCAAACATCGAACGACGTCTCGTTTTTCAATAATTTAATTATCAGTAATATGGTCGAATCAACTTTTTATTCGTATCGTAATTTGTCGATCGTCAGCACTCTGAGCCCTCCCTATCATCGCCTCGTCGTCGAATTTGCCGTTCACGTGGGAAAGGGACGCGGTATGTTGGGCGACTCAAGAGCCGCGGGACGATTTCCGCACACGGAGATGCGGACGCGAGCCTAACGAAGTAGTAAAAGTGGCGGAGCAGCTGGACGAAAGTAAATACAGACACGAGAAGAAATGTTTCGCGAAAGCGATCGCGGGGAGCGGTCGTCGTACCTGCCAACGACCTACGCCCGTCCAAAACGTTCGAGCGATCGACGCGTCGCGACGACGCCATCGACGCTCGCCTGGAAGATGCACGATCGAATGTCGAATAGTATGCAACGACGCATGTCTCCGTTACGAGCGAAACGACGAAAAATGAGAATACCTGCGTGGCTTCGGATGTTTCTCGTGAAGAAAAAAAAACCCCCGATCTCGAAATAATGAAAGTTATTTGAGTCAAAGCACGTGTACAAGCGACTTCTGGTCGCGCATTTACTTGATTGCCCCGCAATGCGCAATCGATAAGCATTCCGCGTTATGGCTTTTTTCGCATTTTATCACGGTCGCATGTCGTGTCTCCTTGGAATATCTCGCAGATTACTTGGCGAGACGGTCGATCGTCGCGATTGATCTCTCGGAATTTAATAACGCGAACGAGAGATGTCGTCGATAGGTATTAACAAAGGAAATCGAGAGATTAAAGCGAGGATCAGCCTCGGTATACAGCACGTACTCTCGGTTGTCTTGGATTATCTCGACTCGGGCTAATTGGAGCTGCACTCGTGGTTGTGAATAAGTAATCGCGGCGACGCGCTCAACGGCATAACATTCTCGCTCGTATCGGAGACACGCGGTCGCGCATCCCCCCGACCGTAATTACTCGGGAGTATCGAAGGCTATCCTCGATTCATCGCGCGGAACACACTAGCGGACAGAGAAGCACAATGGACTTGTGCACGTACGTACGGAGAAACGGTTTGTCTCGAAACACCGAAGAGATATGTACACGAAAACGAAATCTTATCTCGCGTCGTCTCCCGTCTACCACCGATATTCTTAATCCCGCAAGAAATTGGACGAATTGTAAAGTCGATCGAGAGGAGAACTCGTTTCTTCGAAAACTAAACCATCCACAGCCTCTGTTCTTCCTTCTGTTCTCTTCGAAATTTATCCCGATACGTATCTCGACTCCGAACGAGAAATTGATTTTCCTGATCCTTGTAATAAACAGAGGCAGGAGAATAGGTGCCAATTAACGGAGACGAGATCAAAATTTTTCGCGATTTCGGAAAGTAAATCCCCACCCGATATTTTTCGATACATCTAATCTTCTCTGCAGCGAGCTTAATTAATCGTACTCGCTCTCAATCCTTCTTTGGGAGGCGACGCGCGCTTAAATTCTAGATAATTTATACAAATTGCGTGTAAATTAATAATCAAAGAATTTACTCGAGGTAAGACGTATGTAAGTATTGTAGTAAGCTTAGATATACGATTATAATATGTTAGACTAAACTTCTTTTTTTTTCTTCTTTTTGGGAAAGACTAAAGTTAGGCAAAAGATGACGTTTTTCTTGTTTTTTTCCTTTTTTTCATTAAAGTATTCTTTTCTACGGATTCTTTCTCTCTCACACACACACTCTTTTCTTATTCATTATTTTCTCAGGCACGCCTCGCTCTTTCTTCTACTTTCTCTCTTTCTCTCTCTCTCTCTTTCTCATTCTCACTTCTGTTTCTCATTCGTCCTCTCGCTCCGACGACACACCTCATTCTCATCTCGCACTCGTTTCCCATTCGCAGACTAGCGATAAATTTGAACTTATATTAGCAGTTAGAGCGCTCTCTTGGAAAACACAAGTTTCGCCTTATACTAATAATGGTAATGGTCTCTTCATCTTTCTTCTTGCGTCTCCCCTCCCACTTTCCTTTCGTTCTCTTCCCGCAGCCCTTGCTCTCTTAACCCGTTGTCCCGTTTCCACCCCTTAATCCTTTTTTTCGCCTGTGACCTCGTCAACGACGGTACTATACAACTAGGATAATAAATATTGCCGCAAAATTATTTGCTACATTCGTCCCAAGTAGTCAACAAGTCCGACCCCTGGAGTATCGCGGTTCTTGGTCTTCTCGTTTACGTCACCGACTAAATTTCTCCCCGACGATCTCCACGTCTCCGACGTCGCGCATTACACTTCGTAAGAAAAGATAAAACTTTCCAGCGGACGATCAAGCGTCAACGGAATCTTCAAAGTGACCGACTTATTTCTTATAGTCAGTTTATAACTGTATCAACGAGCGCAAACTCTCGTAAAATTAAAACTTAGAAATGAAAAATGTACAAGAATAATAAACCTCCAAAGAAAGGAGCGCAATTACAAAAAAATATTACAGTTGATTCTGAAGCAAGTTTCCTTGTAAAAAAATTATATGGGAGTCTGAAAAAAGCCTAAAAAATCGGCGATTAATTTCAACTGCAGTTCAACTTATTCTTTGTCTTTTTATACGAATTTAATTTCCGATAATCTATCGAAAGTTTCTTAAAATAATCTTTTTTAGCGTATTGAACTCTCGATAATCGTCGACAGCTTGTCGCGCGCCGAAAGAACTTCTCCTCCAAGTTTGAATTCAAAACCGCCGCGATCCCCGAGGAGTCTGATTTCACTGGTAATCATCCGATGCCAGTCGCACGCGCGCGCGCAAACGTGTCGTCAGGTGTATGTGGTAATAATAACTCTCTTCCCCTCCCTACTCGTGTGTTAAGTATACATTAATATCCGTTCTCGGTACCGCGCGCGGTGCTCCTCAATCGTCCCAGGAGGGGAAGCTATCCTGATCGATGAACAGGTGCTTGCCCGTCGTTGACGCGGTTTGGTCGATGCGGCGGCCGCTCTCCGCCGTCCCCGCTTGTCTCTGCTGATGACCGCCGATGCTGATGTGCTGCTGCTGGTTCGGCGTGCCGCCGAAGTTTGTGCTGCCGAACACCGGCTGGCCGAACGCGTCCAGCTGCTGGCCCTCGTAGATGCTGCGGTCCGGCGTGTACTGCTTCTGCTGCTGCCGGTGATGATCGGTCACGGTCAGCTCGATGTTGCCGGCCGTGCCGCCGACGACGATATCGTCGACGTTCTCCGACGCGTTTGCCTCCTCCAGACTACTGTTCTTGATACCGTACTGGAAGTACATGATGAAACCTGATGGCAGATACAAGGAGCAGTGTTTCGACTGATCGTGAGATTCGCAGGAAGGAATAAAAAAAGTATATAAAGTATTATCATTTCAAAGATTGGATAGAAGCGAATAAAGAAAGTAGATATAATTAAGTCAGATCGCGCTTTTGTTCATAAATATTTCCGCTCATGGATAGTTTGAAAAAGAAACTTTATATTTAACATGAATATAAGTTTGTACCGAGAGTCATCCAGACTGTAAACCTAACAAGGGTGAGGATACTGAGCTTGAAGATGAGATAAATGTTGACGGTAACGGCGATGGCGGGAACGAAGGGTAAGCCTGGAGTCATGAACATTACGCTGCTCCTAAAACAAAAAGGATAATGCAGGGAGTTAGCACTTAGATCATTAAACCATTTTATGGATACGCTTCGCAGTTTGCGAATTACGCGGGATTGAAAATTACGATCGAATAATCCTATTACCTATTTTGCGGCTTTCTACTGATGACGAGAAGTATACCGATTATGGCAAAGAAAAATAAAAATAGTAGTATCGTTGTAAATGTTCCCATGTTACCTGAAAGAAAAAAGATGTGAAATCTCGATCGAGATACGTTTACAGCGTCTCGTGAAATTAATCATGTAAATGAAAAAAGTTTTCAAAATTATTTGGAATATTGTGTTTCAGAATTATATCTTTTTAGTATTATATGAGTTAATTTATTACACTCTTTTTCTTCTTTTTATTGTATAGAACATTTGATCAATTTCATGAGAAACTGTATTTGTTAATACATTAAAAACAGCGTAAATTCCTCACCCATCCCACAGACGATAATCAAGTCAAAAATAAGGATCAAGAAATATAAGATCCCAACGAGCTTCATGACGTAACGTCCTGACGCCTCTGTCGCAGGACCTCTGTCCACCCACGGGAATATTGCAGGACAAAGGTATTGCGCCGCCTACGAAGTGTCACGATTTATTAGCTTCGTAATAATCGCAGGGTCCTTTGGTTAAGAAATATTTTACGTGCAATTCTTTATATATAAAAATTAGAACAATATTCAATAATACAAAAATTTTGTTCGTTATCCGCACTTCAAGCATCAATTGACTAAATGCATCAGAAACTTTAAATCTTAGAAAAAAATGTATTCAGAGTAGTTCTGATTCTCCCTTTTTCGCATTGAGGGAATCTGATAAAGTAAAGACGTTTGTATAACTACCGTGTGGTAGGAAACTGAGGTACATGCGTCCATGTGAGGAAAAATCGAAGGAGGTCAAAAAATTGAAAAAAACCGAAAAAATCGAAGGATGCCGAAAAATCGTAGGAGACCGAAAATTGAAGGAAGCCGACAAATTGAAGGAAGCGGAAAGATCGAAAGAATTGAAGGAAACCGACAAATTGAAAGAAGCCGTAAAATCAATGGAGGCCGAAAAATCGAAGGTGACTGAAAGTTGAAGGAAGCCGACAAATTGAAGGAGGACGAAAAATCGAAAAAAGCCGAAAAATTGAAAGTAGTTGAAAAATTAAAGGAGGCAGAGTAATTAAAGGACGTCGAAATTAAAGGACGTCGAAGGAAGCAGAAAAACTAAAAGAGGCCGAAAAGTAAAGCAGGTCGAAAAATCAAAGGAAGCCGAAAAATTGAGGAATGCCGAAAAATTAAAGGAGGCCGAAAAATTGAAGGAAGCCGAAGAACGGAAGAAAGCCGACAAATTAAAGGAGATCGAAAAATTGAAGGAAGCCGAAAAATTAAGGGAAGCTGAAAAATCAAAGGAGGCCGAAAAATTGAAGGAAGTCGAAGAATTGAAGGAAGTCGAAAATTAAAGGAGGCTGTAGAATCGATGAAATAGTTGAAGGAGACCGCATACGTATTGAAGGAACATTTTTCTGTTTTTATCGTTGTAGAAGGCGCTGAGCGCTCACCCTGGAGGTGAGGTACGACAGGAGACGGAGGACATGAGTCAGAAGGAAGATAAAAGGAAAAGCTCGCAAGGAAGACAAATGGAAGGAAACAGAGGGTGAGCTACAGGAACTATAAGGAGCAGAAGGAAGGATACGGAGGAAGATGTTAATAGGGTTAATAAGGGGAAGGGTTAAATAATTCTGTGAGGTCGCATAATGGCCAGATTGTTTTGGGAATTGAATGCCATGACTTGTAAAGGTTTTTGGGCCCGTTTTTACTGAAAAAAATGCCTTTTTTGGCACATAGCTGAAATAAAGTCGTATAAAACTACCGTGTGGATCTAATATAAAACTAATATAAAACAAAAGTCATTTGTATTGGATAAATAATCGGGCGGAATCCTATCGTTTATTGAATATACCACGACTGGGTGACCTTATTCCACCGATCGATCGCTCTTCGATTACTAATCACTACCTGCAGCCGACGCTGTAGATAATTCAACGGTGGCCCTATGATCGGCGTGTTTCCGGGATACTGATGAGCGCTACCGCAACTCGAGGCGGCCGCGGCCGCGTGCACGCTGCCGTAGAATTTGTTCTCCGTTCTGTCGCTGACGAGATACTGATCGTCCTTACCCAATCCGACCTCGTCCTCCTCGCCGCCGTACGTGTCGTCCGAATCCGGCGACGAGCTGTTGGCCCTCCTCACCCGCCGCACCTGGAACGGCGCGACGCTAATTTCAAAATTGCGCAATCTCGCTTTAGTCCATTCCAGCAGCCCGTTACGCGGTTGATCCAATTTTCTTCGTCAACGTGGCAACGGGGGAAGAAATTCCCCGTTTTAAAAAGGGGAAAAGACTGGAATGCCGTTATCTTGAAAAATTTAATGGCAAAAGAGATAAATTTTTGCCTCTTATATACCTAATAAAAAGTTTTTCACTGTATTGAAATATAAGAAGAAAAATTCAGGAAGAAAGAAAAGAAAATTATGTTGCAAGAAATTCATAAAGGCGACATATAAAATGAATAAACGTTGGAAGTGATTTAACACGAAGAAAATGCCGAGCACAGAAACGCGTGCAAATAACTGCCAAAATGGAGCTATATACGAAAACGAGGAGAGCGTAGAACTGAAGAAATTGAGGTGAAAAAATCTCGTTTTCTCGCCGAGACGAAAGGAGGTTCTTTAATTACGCGGCGATGGAGGCGAACGACAAGGGCTGTTCTGTCGTTTTTTTTTACGCGCAAACGTGAGCAACCGAGTCTCACCGTGATACGCTGGCCGTTGTTGGTGGTCGTAAGCTCCGACTGGGACGTCTGTACCGAGTTCAACGCGGTCGCAAGCTGATCGGGCCTGAGCTCCTTGCCGTAAGTCACTTGGCCGTTCCCCTGCGTCTCCTTCGTGGGCGATCGACACGGCGTCCGCAGACTCTGCGGCAGCAATTCGATCAGATTCGTCGAATGCGGCTGGTACCGCAATATCAGCACGCACGTGGACACCAGGGTGTACGCCAACAGGGTACCTGCAGTATTAAACCGCGAACGGGAAACCTAAACGTGGCTCTTTCCCAGTATTCACCGCGCTACTTCATTATAATTCAATTCGTGCGACGGTTTTAATACTTGACGAACGCAAAATGTGCATACCGGTCCACGGCAACAGGACGCTTAATTGGAAATTGAATTGTAAATTCGACATGCAAGAAACAAAGTTTATTTAAACGGAAAGATTCACATCAACCATCAGAGTTTTATTCCACGCAATTTTATACTGCATTGTCGATTTGTATATAAAGTGAGGCTTAAAAAATATATATTTATTGAAAGATATTTATTAATTTATTCGTAGAGCAGGCAGTAATGATTTAACTACATTATTACAATTAATAATAATTATTTTTTTTAAATAATCAATAAGTATAGAAAAAAGCTGTACTCCATTCATCTCCAAAGTTTGTTTTGCGATAAACAGAAATTATTTTAGATAACATCTTACCGATCGACATCATCTCCACCAACACCTCCAGTTGAATCAGTAGCGCAGCGAAAGCGGCACATATACCGGAAGTTAGAGTCGCAATTGCGGGAGTGCCAGTCGCCGGCCAAACTTGGCTGAGGCTCCTGCGGAAGCGAAATGTGCGCGTTAAACCCTAATCCGGGGTCACACCCGTCTCAGCCGTCCTTAACAATTCATCTCATCGCCGTTTCGACGTTTCGGCGTTTTTACCCTGCGTCTTGATCATTACCGAAATATAAGGCCATCCTGAGCCATCGCGTAGACTATTCTAGGCATCGGAAACATGCTGCCGAACATGGAGACCGTCAGGCCCGCCAGCGCACCGATCGCGACGATGTACTTGCACTTGTAGGCCCCGACTTGGCCGAACATCTCCACCAACGCCGAATCCTGATCGACCTGATCATACGGAACTGAAACACGAGGTACGCGAGTACGTGCTGGGAACTCTGCAACGCCAGCTCTTCCGACCCGCGCGATACCATCGTCCCGATATCATGTAAATTCGAGTGAAACTCTTGCGAGTTTCACCCGGCAATCAATATGCTAATAATAACGATTTTACACGAAGCGTAACAATAATATACCTGACACAATAGTCGTAATAATGCTAAAGTTTCAACAACTCTCGTTTGCGAACAAGTTTCGTATAATAATTTTATTCTCCATTGTTTCCTCGGGCACCGTTACATTGCAGTTTGGAATAAAGTTGTGATAAAATTGATTGTGATACCGAGATGGAGGCGAATCTCGATTCGCCGATAGCGAACAAAGAGACACGTAGCCCTAAAGTCACTCTGCGCCTCGCATCAACAGTTATTCAAATTTTGAGAAGTGGGCGTGAAAACGCAGCGACAAAACCAAAAGAACGAACACATCGTCTGTCGTGAGTATACGAGACGTGAATAGGCGTACATTTTCATTAATGAAGGGCCAACAAACGATCGAACGGCCGTTGTTTAACAGTCTACTCACCAATCAGTGTCAAGACCATGCTGCTGGTGACGTAAGCGACGAGAATTATGATCAACGACGAGACTATGGCGAGGGGGATACTCCTCTTCGGATTCGTCGCCTCCTCGCCGGTGGTGGCTATTATGTCGAAGCCGATGAAGGCGTAGAAACACGTCGCCGCACCGGTGAAAACCTGTGAAGGGATAGAGAGAGATCCAGTTTTTCATCGCGTCTCGAACAAAGTGTATTGCGACGGAGACTGATCGGACACCGAAATACGATAAAGCGGAGAGAAAATAAGATATCTAACGGAAATCCGGGATGGGAAAATCGAGTTTCGCGCTCAAACAGAGCTACGGTCCTTTAGGTAAATGTCATAGCGCTTTTATTGAACTGTAGAATTTACCGTTGAATTCACTTCGCATTGTGGGATGATATGCGGTATTCGCGTTGGCGTATCGTTTGATTTAGCAACACGCCCATTATGAGAGCGCGTATAAAGTAATTAATTGGAGATCGATAAGAATAGCTGATTGTCCGACGTGAGTCGCTTTGCAACTATCATCGCTGCCTTCGTCGCCCTTAGTCAGATTTGCTGAAAGTGTCGCTCTTTGAATATTATATTAAATTTACATATTTCACCCCTGGTCGACGCGCTTATGAATTTTTGATGAACTCCGTGAAAAGAAGATTGAGACGTTGCTTAAATAATAATTCGCGTACGCTCCGCGTACGATCCCAACGGAAATAAATTAAAAACCTGTCCGAACCAGGTTGCCTGCAAAAACAGATCCGGCAATCCCGGCTGGCGTTTCGTCCCTCTGTCTTTGTCCCTCTTTCTCTCTTCCCGTTTTCCGCTGCTGGCGTTTATATCGCGCCCGTTGAAGAAAATTCGACGTGTTTCGCGATAGCGGCTTCGTGCGCGTTTGCTACGCCAGGATCGGGCATTTAAATTCCCTTTAACACAATTTTTCATTTTATTACGTTACGAGACAATAAGTAACTCTCCGAGTTTAAATAACAAGCATCTCTTTATTTTTTTTTTTAGATTTGCGATTTTCTATTTACGTTAAAAATATATTTCCTGTCCTCTCTCTTTCTTTTTCTCTGTAAGATTTTTATAAATAACTTTATGCGTAACTTTTTAAATATATTATTACGATCATTTATTAAAATAATACATTGTTCCGGCGTTTCCAACTATGTTATACGTTTCTACAATTTATTATTGCTAAAACAATGTGCAATTTACGAAATATTGCACCGCTCTTATCCGATAACGTAACATTTTTCACCTGATAAAGATAACGACAATCATTTTGTCTACTTTTGCGATCGACTGTAGCCGACGTTATAGGATCCGGGAGAACGACATTGTCCGCGATGACGCGCGGTACCGTAATATGACAACGTGTATATTGTGTGCATTCGTATACGATATCGACCATTTTTGCGCGCATCTCGAGTGGCGGCGAAACCGCAGCCATTATTTCGCGCACTGTGCAAAACGTCGAGCTCTTTTTTTTCAACTTCATTTTGCCTCGTCAACGATCGCCATATGACACGATGTCACACTCGAATTAAAACGAATGGTGACCGAGTAGCTGACGGGGCTAGAAATTCATTCGTTTTATGGAGTTGTTTCACGTGATATTTTATTACACGTATTAATGCGTCGAATCTGCGGAGACGTAATTAATGATGCTCTCGTCAATTTAGAATATCAAGAAATGTGATAGTGCTTTAACGAGGAAATGTGAGGCTCGTGCGTAATACAGTGCAATCCGTCCGAATTTCCCAAGATTTACATGAAATAATATTACGCGGTGTAGCGACAGCTCTTCTATTTGATAAATTCGATTCGGTTTGGAGGCCCACGGCTCCGTACAAATATTTAACCAGCTTATACAATGACCCAATTATCTAATGACCTTTTGTGATTTCAGCGAATTTTTTCGTGTATTTTTTGCGTAGCCCGCTTACATTTTTCCACCGATATTGTTACTGCATGCATTACTAGCGGTAATTCGACGAGAATTATCTCCGCGGGAATTATCTACGTCCGTTCATTTGGAACGAGTCTTTTCCGTATCGATAGTTCTCGATATCCTCGATATCGGCGCGTCGGCACGTGCCGAGGCGGCACCTTTGACTTTTACAGATCGCGATGCCTACGTGTCGCGCACAGTTCGCGGAGCATCCTGTTCACGACAGACTGGGGCTGACTTGCCACGATCGTTTAATCTCGCGACGATAGATCGACCTTACTCCCGTGGTCGTATTACCGATCACGCGGTCTCTGAAATTAATGCCTTGCAATTCTTTGCGAGATACGAGCGTCTCTTTCTTTGTGGAAGACACACGTATACCTTTCTTTTAAAGTATGAGACATAGTATTATAGGAGCATAAAAGGGCATTCAGTATAGAAATAAACAAACAACTATACAAGAGGTATTTTAAAATATTTACTGTTGCACCTGTTTGAGCGTTATTTTAACAAATCTTTTATCTTATAGAATTATTATTGCACTAATATGCCAGAGAGAATTCTGTTGCCACAAAGTTCAGCTGGTCTTGGTGGAGAAATCAGAACTCATTACGGCGTAATCTTGATTTTCTTTCTGTTAAATTACGCGTAAATTGCGACTGCGCCCCGTCTACCACAATTTGCTTTTCGGTCTGCCAAATATTAACACAAGATCCACGCTGTGGAAAAGCGCGGAGACGGGAAGAAATCCGGCCACCGTTTCGCAGGCTGGAAACAAAGGGGCGAGATCTTTTTAGAGTATTCCGCAAAGGAGGGTGCCGGGTTTCAGGAAGATAGACAGTTCGTGGTCGGAGAGGGGTGGAGCAAACCGGAAGCAACTCCGATTTCTTTGAGACCCTCGTCCCTAAACCCTTACCGCGTCCAAAGCCGATCCGAGGCGTCACGTACATCCTCAATCTGAATTCCGTCCGAGAACGTGGCATAATTTCACCGGCGGACTGTAACCGAAGTTAGGAACCGTACGAAAAGATGTATCGCGGGTATGTGAAAAGATGGGAAAATCCGCTTAAGTGCCACCGCGTATACGTCTGCATGACGGTAATTCCGCATTGCAGTGAGCGCGGGAGAGATTCCGGGGCCCTTTTGACATACGATGCCTCAGTTGATGGGAGCGTTACATATTTTCTGGATAAAATACCACGTCTTCACGATTCTCATAAATATCTACCGATACAGGGAAAATGTAACGCAATGCGGTGGAATCACGAGTGCCTCTTACATAAGATATACGTTATCATGAATGAATAGGGTAAACTCGGGTAAGATGGCCATAGAGGAAAGATGGCCAAC
>NW_020217983.1:258907-273840 GCF_003070985.1 Temnothorax curvispinosus | reverse complement strand
ATCGGCATCCCTCGCGCGGATTTCGCATTCTGATTTCATGCTCGCGTCTTTGTTCCTGGTTCCGACACGATCCTCGGAAGTTTCTTCGTTACGGGGTCATGTCTGATCTGCGGAATTAAATACTACTTACTCGCGGCGAGCGCGTCTTTCTCGAGGTTTCATCGTCGAGCACAATTGCGTCGGATTGTCCGTGATGGTCGGCTATTCCTAACTTTCATGTCTCGATGTAAAGGATCTTTCTCGATATCGATATCTAGTTTTCTTTTAGATCCTCGATGCTCGACTTTCAATGGCTCATCCCGCCTACAAGTCGTACAATTCAATATTTAAATCCTTTCATGCAGAATATCTTCCGTTCGAAAGAATTTAATGAGAGTCAACGACGGTCGAGAGGGTGAAAGTAATTACTCCTGAATGAACGTTGAGGGTGCAATAATTTTTAAATAATAACCAATTAGAGTTAGTCATATGCAAGCTTTTATTTCTGCACGTTTAGAAATGCATTTAACATTTAACAGAAGATAGATATATATTTTATTGTTTATAATGAAAGCATGATAAACGCTTAAATATTTAAAATAGATATCGCACCATATTTTAGGGATTAGCGTTTCGGAACTTGACTTCGAAACACTATATTTGCGCCGCGAAATTCGCCGCGTTTTTATCGTTAACATCTGTATATAGTTGCGTTTATTCGTACCTGTCCATGTGTTTGATCGCGGTCTTTCAACCGGCAACGCATTTTGCACATCGCTCGACGATTGTATTTGCATACAAACGTGCGCGTTCGCCGACGTAGAGATCGAGCGGGTCGTTTGAGTGATCAAAACCGTTTGATTCAGCTGAAAATTGCCTCTTTCGTTTGCGTAGCCTGGTGCATCGACGTTGCAAAGGAAATGAATCAGCAACAGGGCTAACGGAATCGTACGGAACGCGTTCGATTCTTCGCGTTGCCGGCGCGTGGATTATTTTGCCTTTGCAATTCAGAGGGGTTTTGGGAAATCGCTGTAGTCGGAACAAATTAATCAACAATCTCGCGAGTTTCTCTCTCGAAGAAGTCGGCCAAGCAGATTGTTTTCTTCTATTTTGAATAATACGGCAATCTTTATTCATCGCGAAGCGGAGTTACCCCCTTCTGGCGCGATTTAAGTTTCTCCTATATATGGTAACCGGAAACACGATAACACGGTCAACGCGCAACGTGACCGCTTTTCCTCCGCCAAAGGTAGATAGCTACCGATACAAGTTAGCGCGGAAATTTATTCTACATCCCGAATATATACCGAGAATTTATTTGTTTCGCAGAATGAATTTTTAGCTGCAGTTTCCTTTCACCGATTTTTTTGCAGAGGTTTTCCAACCGCGGCGCGAACGCTTGAATGAAAGTAGCGAGCTTTAGCTCGCATGCTTCCCCGAAAAAACCGCTGCTCTTTTTTTTTCTCGCCCGAGGATCGCCCGATTATCTCCGACCGCATGAATTACGTCGGTTTTCCGCTTGTTGGAGAATTTCCGCCTCGGGTTTCTTCCACGTCACGGCTGTCACGGGAATGTCGTGTTCGAGCTAAGCGTAGGGGAGGAGAACCGAGTAATTTGACGAGTAAGAATCTCGGGCATTCAGGTACTTTTTTCTGTCGTTAGCGAATACAAAGATTTTTGCCGTTCGAACATATCACAATCGTTCGCCGATGCATTTACAGCTAGTTGCCGGTTGAAATTTTCTCCTCACACGTGCAAAATGTCGATAGAATTAACGATCCATTAATTCAATTCTGCCCAGCGAATCTTATCCGTACGTTAAAGAGTGAGGTGATAATAGATATCAGAAAAGAACCCAACGAACTAGATTGGCATGTTCAATATGCTATCGACGTGAAATATATAGCGTACGCTACGTTCACGTAGCCAACATTTTTCAGTTACTGTTTTAGCTTCAAAAATTGAGGTAAATTGGCAATTACACGTGTCTGATAAACATCCGACACGTAAGGTGGTTACCGGCGGCACAGACTGTGCCGGCGGATTAGAGTTGTGCGGGATTGACGAAATCGCGAGGATTATAGCGGATTTAGAAGATAAACTTGGTGGAATGTTTAAACCCGATGTTTCCGAAATTTGTTATGAAGACCTCTCAGGCATTTCCCCTCTTTATCAGGGGATTTAAATCCTATCGTGTTAATGCAAAAGTCCAGGGAAGAACCTTGAAGATATCTGGAGGAGGTTTGTAGAGGATTAGGGAAGAGCTCTTCCACGCTCTCTCATGATACTTCTTTTTTCCCCGGATTTTTACGATTATTTGGGCAACCGAATTGACCAATTCTGAGCGATGCGCGAATTCGTCGTGTTATTTCAATAGAGTCCATCACGAATTACGTCGTTCCGCCGATATCGATTTTATCGAACATTTTCGCGAAACTTTCATCGTCCCGTAAATATTTTCAAAATTAATCCGACCGACTCTCGACACCGAATTCCGCGGACGCGCGACGCGATTCGGTTCGCGCGCGAACGATTAAAGGCTTCCACGCGCGTAACAGCTGGCCGGGTTGCAAACTCATCTGCAAATTCCTGCACGACGCGCGAGGAAAAAGTTAATTAAGGTCGACCGATTTTGCGGCCGCTTGCCGTCGTCGCGGCGCATCCGTTCTCTCTCTGCCCTGGCGCGAGTGAAACTTTTCCTCGCTGCCGCGACACGTCTATAACAAAGAAGTTTGATAAAGGAACCCAATCCCTTTGCACACCGAACCATTAATAATTTCGGCTTCCGGGACATTATCTGAAGCGAAACCCTAGTTATATCGTCGTCTTTCCCTAATATCCTCCAAAGTATCTTCCATATTAATATATCTTTTACGCGACAATATTATTTTTCAATCGATACTAAGGATATAGATTCAATTTATATAGATAGAGTTTATCGACTTTTCCAAGCAATTTGAACGCGTTTAAAAATTTTCTCTAAAGATAGCTAATATTATTTCTCAAACCAAACAGATATTTTTGCAAGTTTACGAGTGACTTTCTTTCTCCGCATTTCGCGAAGGAAGGCATGCACGTGTACTGATACGCAACTTAATCAAATATATTCAACTGCACTTTTGTGCGTCTTGCATACATCAACTTCCGAAAGAGCCATATTCTCCCGCTAGACGTAAAAGCACCGACGGAACTTTCGAATGGTGTCGGTGTTAACATTTTTCGCATGTCGCGCGTATTAAAAAAACGATGAAAATGTTCTCGCCCTATTCTTATATAAGTTTCTGAAACGCGAACGAAATTTATGGGACGTGCGGCATTCTCATAACGTGCGTTAAGTACCGTAAAAGTTCATTCTTACGTTAGAGCTCCTTTGATTGCACGGGAAACACGTCGAGAAAGAGAGAGAGAGAGAGGAAAAAAAGCGCAATATCGCGACAGCCGCCGTTTAATTAAACTCTTTTTTTTTTAGAGCTGCACAACGGACGTTAAATAATGGCAATTATATAATAGCCGCGAGCATCGGTATATTATTTAATAAATTTTTCAGTTTGACGTTACTTTCATTACAGAAGCTCTCGACAGTTTCAGTTTACTATTCATTGTCACGGGCGCAACGTGTTGCATGAAAGCGTCATAACCATGGGCAATATTACGCTCTACGTTATATAGTATTCTAGTAATACCGATCGCCGAGAGTATAATGAAAACCGATGATGTCTAACATTTAATTGATATTTATTAATCGCGAGAAACGAGGAACGACGAAACATTTATTTTATTCGCATTTTAATGGATCTGCCGTACGGGCAATTAATTAGACTCAATAACACCGAATTCATATTAATTATTATTGTGCTCCGGCGAGGGATATTGTGTTTTTAATTGCACGGGTTAACAAGTTGCCGCGGTGGAACCGAATACAAGCGACACGCGATAAAATTTACAATCCACACAACCAGCGCGCTTACTTTGTGACAATATAAATATCGATTTACAACGGTGATAAAATCGATGGGATAAGATGTGCGCGACATTTCGAGAATAAAGAAACTGGCGGGAATGAAAACGCGGAGGAGGTATCCCTCGTGTATTATTCGTAAAATTGACTGACGGAAAGAGGCTGATTCAAGCAGAAAACGTCTCGTAACACAAGAAATCACTCACGTCGCTCTTGAATCATTCTCCGCGGGCGGGGGAGTAACGTCGGATTCTTCTCTAACAATGCCGCGCGCAACAAAATTCAGACGCCGAGAAATTCCGGAGGAATTGGAGCGCGCCGAGAATTCGGGTGGCCTCTGGAAACGGACGAAGGAAAGTTTTCTGCAACATTAGTCTTACGGCAATGTTAATTTTGTTGCATTCATATTTGATCAGAATGGTTCCTGAAAAAAAATTGCCAAGTGTCAAACTCGCGAGAGGTGTAGTATTTATCAAATATATGACGTAACGGTCGTGCTTTTTGTCAGATAGAGGAATTACCCATTTATACGTATATTTTATTGTCTCCACATAGCACAATAACGCGTTTTTCCGATCAACAGCGTCCTAATTAAAATTCGTGGCGTTTTCCCGATATACATCCTCCTTAAACATCGACGTCCGCATTAGAGAATATTGGCTTAACGTCCGCTATCAAGCGCCGCTGAATGCGGAGAATATTCATAAAACGGGCATATGATGCGAATTAGCTGCATTAAATAGTCTACAATTTATGCTCGCATGCGCGATCGATCCGTTTCGCCGGTGGTTATACGCGTGCGGCGTGTCGTAAATTAATAGACGAATCCCCGAGCCCGAGCCCTCCGCGTTTTCAGAACCTTGTCTCGGAACCTTCGACCTTAATCTTATTAATAGGTTCTTCGATCTTTATTTGATCAAGTTAAATTTGCGCGAGATATACTCAAATAACGTTGCTGCTCGTTGGAATATCCAAAATTTTAATTCCGCGATTCAATTAACAACGAATTTAGTATTAAAAATCTGCGAGAGACTCGCTGCTAAATTTTCCGTAACGAGAACTTGCCTCCACGTTTGCTAAAAAAAAATCTGTCGTTAAAATTAAGGTCTGGCACCCGACCCGAACGCTTGTATATAAACGTCGGTCAACAAGGAAAATACCGGCGTCCAGGGATTTGTCATCGCGCGTTCTCCCCTTTTTTCGCACGTCGACGAAAAGCCTGTTCAGTGAATTAATTCGCTTTAGAAAATTGGATTGGACTCGGTTGAGCGTGGAGATTTTTTTCGAATTAACAATTCGAAACGCGCGCGGGGGTGTACGTATTTTGTTTGTCCAGCAAACAGTCTTTCGCTCGAGCTATCGTCGCTAATTGTCTGACGCGAGATCGACGAGATTAATGGTGAAACCCTCATTCTTCATTCGCCTTATGCGTAAAGAGAAGCCAAGGGATATAAAACTTTAAATTAGCCGACTTGGGGATCAATGGTGTTTCTTTGGGTATTTAAATTTGAATAACTCGAAAATGATTAAGATAAATCTCCTTATTCAAAAAGATCACTATTTTATTATAATATTTTTTAATATTAATTATTTTATATTTTTATTGCGATTCTGTAAGATTACTATTTTGTTACATATAATATTTTTAAATTTCTATTACGACATAAATAGTTGTTTTCCCTCTTTTTTCCAACTATTTTCATCGATCACAAACTACGTGAGGACTTCGCTTGTGAATTCCGCGAACATGAGTAACACATACCGTTCGCGCACGATGCATCCGCCAAGTCATCGATCGTGTCGTTGTATTATCGCGAAAAAACGCATAGAGAGTGTTCCATGATCGAGCTGGGGGACAAAGGACTCACGTCGCTAAATTCTCAGGACGAAAAACGGGAGTCCGCTCGTAAATTTCTACAACGTCGCTCACCGACGACGACGCCAGCGACTATGACTTGTCGTTTCATGCTTTTACGAGCGACTGGAAGGGAAACTTTAAGACTCACTGACGCGAAGAAACATCCAAGACCAAGGTGAACTCACACGTAGGACATTTTAAACATTATATGTCCGAATGTTATGCGTCTAATTTAAAGTAAAGCAAAGGTAGCGAAAATATATGGCTGAATAGAGACATTTTATGGATATATATTCGTAATATAATATCACGAATGTATGAATTTTTTTCTCCCAGTTAAATCTGCACCAATTAAATTTGTTTGTCTTGCAGTAATCGATAGTTTGCACACGTGGGCGGTATGCGAAATGAATACTCACCGAGTATGGTGCCAACGCTGTTGGCTATCGCCTCGGAAATAGCACCGTTCGCCAACGCGTCCAGGCAGGCGCTAAGGGCGCACGCACACGCACTCGTACCTATAAGGTACTCCAGCACCATGTTCCATCCAATAATGAATGCTATTAATTCGCCTACTGTCACGTAACTGTACATATAAGCGCTGCCGGTCGTATGAGGCACTCGTACTCCAAACTCGGCGTAACACGCCCCTGTAATCACACCGAAGAAGAAAAGGCATTCAGTCACGAGGGGCGAATATCGTCGACGCGGGAGGGACAGAGAAAATTATTCAGAGAGAAATGGCATGTCTGCGTCACTAAACTCACGCGAACGTTAAACGTGATATCGAATGAACAAGACACAAAAGCACAAACGATCACGTTTGGCGACAGAATAGAAAGGCTGCGTTTCGATATTCACTGCCAGTACTGAAAATCTATAGTATACGCGACATAAACTACAGATTTTCAGCACTGGCAGTGAATATCAAAACGCAACCAAAGTGTAACGGCGAATGTTCGTCGGGTTTATACTCTCACAAAAAAGAAAATAGCGGTTCAAAAACGCGGCACATCAAGATTAAAAATTTCACGAATTTTCACAGTTGAGTACACGATCTTGATGTGTTCGTTTTTTTTTTATCGCTATCTAAAGCGGATTACGCGTTTCCACGTTGTGGCGTGACGGAACATTGTCTTCGCCACCGACGATTATCATGCTTCGGTAATCGACTGATTAAACTTCGGTTCAACCTTTCAACGCGGATTACATCGCGGTATGGCACAGCAGATCTCGTGCTCAACCGGCATAAACGCCGTAATAATCTGCTTACATCTTTCCACAATTCTCTCTTGGTCAGAGACGGATGTTGCCTCTCCAGTTCCACGATATTAACGTACTGTTACGCAAAGCGGGATACATTCTGCGAATTACGCCCTACTGCTCCACGTCCTCCAATTTCGCATCTTTGTGGGACGATAACGTTTATCCTTGACGTCAAGCACCGCTCTCGCTGTCACATCTGTTACGGTCGACGAAGTCGCGCGAAATCAGTAAGCGGCAAGGTTGAAGAATCTAGTTTCCATTGATGCTAAACTCGACGTTTATACGTAGGGTGGTATGTACTATAAAATATGCCACCAAGTCTCTCTAACAATGAGAAAAGAAAAGACGACGCAGAACTTCGCGGAAGCGAAAGCCTCGGCTCTACTTTCGCGGTTATCGAACAACGAGATGTGTAAAGACCAGGTATATATATCGAGAAATCCCATCTCTTCGAATGCTTATTATTGTAGTTGGACGAGAACGTAATAAAATAAACATAGAAAGATAAATATGAACAATAAAGCTTGAAAACGCAAGAAAAATCTAAACGAGCTCGCGTCTCAGTCCGCCTTTAATTCACTTTAGTGCGGTCACGATACGTCGCTTTCGACTATTGCAATAGTAATATCACTAATATCAGCGATGATTACCACGTACTCCCGCGCTGATAGTGCGCCAGCGACATTCATCTATTAATAACGCAACGAATTAATTAAACAACACGCCGCGACACACCGTGCCATAGCCTGCCATTAATTGGCGCACGGCATCGATCTCTGAATAGCCGAACTAATTACAGCTTTACCCCGTTAGATCGATAATTACCGAGAGCGCGGCTGCAATCAAATGAGATCACGATCGATATGCAACGCGCTTCTTTCTCATGTACTTTCTATTTAACATATTAATACATCTCATATCCTTCCAGTTATAAAAAAATTATGACGATGATGCTTATAAGAAGTCATACCATTTTATATGCACATTCGATTATAGTCGAATCAACGATTCTGACTTGGTAACTAAAAATGTAAAAGTACATATACATCTAGTTAAATGCCATTACATTAAATAATATAAGCAAAACGAATAATTACTTTTCCAACTCTAGGTCTTCTATGTTTATTGGTCCAGCATCATCTATGTGTGTAAATTTTTGTTCAGGTGAAATGGACAGCTCTTCAATTATCTGTTCTGATATAGAGGGACCTATATTAGAAACCGTTATAACGTTTCTGAATATCCATACTCTTAACTCATGGAAATCGAGCAGCTCACATTTTTTAAGATAGAGACATCAATCAAATAATAAAATAGATTTGAACTAATCGTTTTTCTCAGCAAGATAAAAAGAAGTTTCACTTGATATCTCTCTCGTTCTCTTGACGCGAGCGCGATTCGACGAAGCGACAAATAACATGGCAAGCAGTAACGAATTGCTTCACGAGGACGCAAACCGCAGCGAAATTACAGACGATAAAAGGATCAGCGAAACAGGCGCGAACAAAACAAGACTGATTGAGACACGTTCGGTCCATTCATCGCCTCCGTATCCATTGGAAACCCTGTTCGCAATTTCGCAGTCGGCGAGAATATCGCGTCTGCAGCACGCACGGGAGACAGTTTACGGCGACGGCCGCGTTTAGAGCCTCCTATCGCGCACGATGAATCGTAAATTTCGTTTGACGGGTATTTTCCGCGTTCGCTCTGCAAGAGTCGCACGATATCGATATTCGGGACAGTCGGGCCGCTGTTATCGATACGACGGAACGGTCGGAGCTCGATATCGAACGGTAAAGTACTTGTAACGGTAAACTAACGCGCGTTGCAGCGCAGTACTTATGCCTGTAACAGTACCCGCAAAGTAAATGTAAAGCACCTCTTGTGTATAGTTTACAACTATTCGCGTCAGCTCCGGACACGGTTTTTAATTGTTCCGTGGGTATCTAATTTCTAAAAGACTTTCTACGCGAAAATAAAAGGAAAAATTGATGTACTGAAATATCCCGTTATGTAAATTATAATTTTCACATGAGAATATTATACGGTGTAACTATAACGGTGTCAAAATATATATTACTTCAAACGATGATAAAATTTGCCTTAAATATCTGCGAAATATGCGATTCCTTCTATTTCAGTTCGATTGGATCTCGCGAAAGCTCCTCGTACGATGCTCCGGTCACGCGTCCGATAACGTCGCGAACGTTGAAGTTGTTTGCCCGAGATTCTGCGGAATTACGCTTTTATGCGGTTTAAATCCGCGCACGGCGTCCTGGAGTCTACGGGATTCGTACGTGATATATGTATAGTGGTCGCGGAAGACGAATTTTCCGGCTCATATATCCCCTCACCAAAATCCATATTTTTGCGGAATAAGCTTCTTATCTGTGGCCATACCGCAGACTGTAAAGTCCCTCGAGTCTACTGTGCTCTGCTTGCGCGAGAGAGATACCTGACTTATCGCTCTGTCGAAATTGCCGGAAACTGCCGGCGAAGAAGTCTGAGAATCATCGCCATTGCACGATCGTGCGAGAAATGTGTTGTGCATTTTTATAAAGGGAGTTCACTTCGCGAGTAGTTATCTCGTCGTTTGATTCCACAAGCTGCACGTGGCGATAGTTAATTAGCGCTTGCAAACATTTTATTTATATGCCTTTTAGGGTGCCGGTTGTTCCAACCTATTGGTAAGCTACCTGATAGTTAAATCATATGTCTATCTTTGTCCAATGTAAAGGATAAACAAAGACGTACATATATGATTTAACTATTAGGTAGTTTACCAACAGGAACAACCAGCCCTTAACCGTATTCGGACGTGTATAAATTTGACTGCTCAAGAGTACGTAAAGGTTTAATTAGCTTCGACGGGGGCAGCCGCGGAACGGATAATATCCCTAACTAGACACGATAATGTGTATGACAGTCGCAATTAAGTAAATGTTTAATCGAAAGACTACTGTCCTAGTACATACGTCCGTATCTATCTAATCCGTTTATATCTTCGTCTTTTTCACTTAGCTTCGAAGTAGAATTGTAATTAAGTGATATACGCAACACACGTATCGTTATAACACGACATGTATATATTATTTAATTACAATTCTACTTTGAAGCTAAGTGAAAAAGACGAAAAATATAAATGGATTACATAGATTCGGACGTAAGTGTACTCGGATAGTAGTCTTACGATTAAACATTTATTTAATCGCGACTGTCATACATCATCGTGTCCAGTTAGGGATATTATCCATTCCGCGGTCGCCCCCGTCAAAGCATTGACATCACACCCACATGATACGGTCGGCACACACGTATACCTGTCCATCATTAAATTGATCGTTCGTAAAAATAGTCGGAAACTCTTTCTCGCCGACGGTTAAAGGTCACTTCCACCCTCGTTTCCCTCTCCCATTCTCGTCCGCACTGTTTCTTCGGGATTGTGAATCGCGCCAGAAATAAATCTCTACTTTCGTATTCCCATTCCGTTCATATGTGGACTGTGCAAAGTCGGCGCTCCGCGTAAGTGTGCAACCATCGCACTTAATAACATGGGATCGCGTGTGGAAGGCGTGGCTCCCGACGACGATCGCAAGAAGCGACTTTGATAGAGTCGCCGACCCGATCCCAGATAACGTCGAACGATTAAATTCGCGACGCCGCGCCGGAATCGCGTGTATTTAGGCAACGCGACCGATCTCATTCGATAAGTCCCTCTACAACACTCGTATTAGGTGTAAGTAACTCATTCCATGTAGATGCGAATGCATTCTTCGAGCATCTAGGTACAGCGGTTCTGCGACATCATAATCGATCCGCTCTCGCTTTGTCGTCGCGCTATCTCGCCTAATGACCGTCCGCGGCGACAAAGAACCGCTCCTTTTCTTATCTTTTTGCATGGATTCAGAAAGGCGTGATACCCACCGGAAAAAATGGAAGCAATGGCTGCGATAATGAATGAGAAGACGACACCAGGTCCGGCAACGCTGCGCGCCACCATTCCTGCGACAAGGTACATCCCTGTCCCGACGCAGGAGCCAACTCCTAAAGACGTCAGGTCCAGAGTCGTCAGGCACTTCTGCAAACAGTAATCATTTCGGAGAGATGTAGAAAATCTGTATATCTCTAACTAAATAATGATGAGAGAGAACACATTTTCAAATTAGACTACACAGACAATGTTCTAATATTCGGAAAGAATTGATTTACAGTGTAACTTCACAGTCAACTTATGAGTAAGATTTTTATCTGATCCATGTGCTAAAATAATCCCTGTAGTTTTTTTTTTTTAGGCAAACGTTTATTTCAATTACCCTGACATTAAATTGCACGTTGCGACGCGGTAATCTATTTTCACGGACTAGAGGCGGAAATATATTATTTGTTGTTTTATCCGGGACAATTAACCTAAATAAAAAATAATCCCGGGGAGTGATTTATTTCGGTATTACATCGGAATTGTTTTTCTTTTGCAATCAAAGTAATTGACCCAGATAAATTATTGTTTGGAACATCGTTTTTTATTTCATATCTCGCGCAACAAATTTCCTATATTTGATTTTTATCACTTTTTCTTTTTTAAAAATCGGCGAATTGTCGTGAAAAGATGCTTGACGTCGCGCAACCATTACCGTCGATCATAACTCGCAACGCCGGCCGGGGTCTAAATACGTATACGTAACGGTATAGTAAATAATGTAGCCCGAGCGATAGAAAAGAGCGAGAAACGTGAACTCGCGCTGCTGCCGCTTTACAGAAAGACACGATGGGGATTTTTTTGCTGCGCTCTGTAGCTGTATGCATCTTTGAGTTGCAGTTAGAATAAAAACAATTACCGTCTTCTAGTTGACTTCTTTCTAGAATGTCAGTGCCATTTTTGCAACTCGCCTCCGGTAGTTATTAATAAACTATCAGTACCGACGATTTATTTTTGTCAACGGTGCTCAAACGATCGTTTCGATGAGAGAAGGTTTAATTGCCGCGACTCTTCAATTTATATTTCGTCGAATCGAGGAGAGATATTATTTGTTGCGCAACAGGAAAAAAATATCCGCTGATTACGGAATGTCTTCCAAAAGCGATAGAATCATATCTGATTTTATTTGTTGCGTTTTATTCATACGTTTTTATATTTTATATTTTGTTGACACACGCTAGGCATATCGAGAGCTTGTAATGCCCGTCATCGGTTCGCCCACCGGATTTGTACACGCGTCGCGAATTTTTTTCCGGTAAACGAGGATAAATAAATTGCGCCACTCGTTTCGTCGCTCGCGAAATCCATCGTTTGCCGCTTTCGTCGAAAGTGGTGTACACGACTTCAGGAATTACGAGCGTATAAACCGACATTTGGGACGACTCTCTCGAACGATTTCCCGCTAGGGGACTTGCGGTATTTACTACGCGCACGTAATTCCGGCAACTCTGCATCCTCATTCGTTATTTAGCCTGTTCGCTTAGCACGGGAAAGGTATACCTACGCGGTATTGCACAGGACCACGCAACGATGATCAAAACCCGAATGTCCGCGCACGATGAGGCGATCGGTCATCTTTGCCACGGAATTAAGCGGTAGAGTTTGTTACTATTTAAATATTATTCCTTTTCTCGCTCTTCCCTAAGCAATTAACGAGATATAAATAATTAGCTTAATTGGTCATATTTTAAATTATAGGGTTTAAAGAAGCCAAAATAACGCAGCCCAAAACATTGTGGAAGATATGTTAACTTCAAAGTTTGACAAACATTCTGATAACACGAATTCTCGGACTATCGGCATTTTAATTTTGTCTTTTCTAGAAAAAGGAATATTTTTCTTTTTCTTTTGTATAAAATTCCCTCCGCGAAACTTTGTTAATATTTATGATTTAATCGTGATAGTTGAGGATGGGATGGAATAAATTCCAAGCTCGAATAAGGATAATATATTTCTCTCAGATATCTCTTTCGAAAAATTCCGTCAAAATTCCCGTGATCGCGCGCCAGCGCATAAATCAACGTTATACGTTATGCGTCAATGTTGCGTCAGACGAGGGCACCAACGCCAGCAATAATTCATGCAGTATTTGCATTAATCCACGATATTGCACTCTTCGTGTTTTAAACATCGCGGCGATAGTCCGGCGGATCAATGCCGGGCGCGTTCTGCGAAACCCGACGTTACTAATCGCGCAAACTGCATTTTCCATCATTACCGCTCAATTATTTCTCAATGGAAATTGACTAATTGTAACATTATACCGCGGTGCCAGATAATTTGATTCGCCGGCCATTGGAGACCTTGCAACTTTTGCAATTACGTGTGACACTCGATACGCGATCTCGTCCACTACAACGCCGTTTTTAATTTGCTCCCTTTTGTTTTATTAGCAATTACAAGAAATTCTCTTCTCTGTTTATTATGTGTTACATAATTACTTCTGCCATTATGTTTAAATTACCTTTGTGCTCGCAATTTAACGGGCAAGTTACTTTTAAAGTTTAAACAAATGAAAAAGAGCCAGCGCGCGATACGATATTTATTCGAATCCGAGCGTCAGTGGAGAAATAATTATCAGTTGGTATATCAAAAATAACTTATAATTCTCATAAATTATAATTTACAACTTCTATCCTCTGTCACATCGATCTCCACTTCAAGCGAATGAGAGTCTCACGAAATACAAACTTCGGTAAATAGCTTCGTTGACTGCGAGAGCTGAAACGTCGATCGTTACTCATGCTCTTAAAAGACGCACTTGATGTGTTTAAGCCTACTTGTCACCGCGTCTCGAATGATAATAACACTACGATGCGTGAAGCGGCTCGTACCACTGCCTGCCGGCTCGAGTCTTGTGCCGTGACAAGGTGATTGCGTATACACAACAATACGCCGCAGGAAACGAACTCGGAGCACTGTTTGCCAATCAACGACCTATCGTCGTCGGAGTACGTCATGCGCGATGAAACGAAAAAAACCGTCAAATATTTTCTCGTGTAATATTATAAATGAATTTTGAATGAACGGTGTCGATATACCACTCTCGTGATTGTAACGCGAAATTTATACGTGGAGTGTCTTAACATTTACGTGAAAATGAGTTAATCCATCTTGAATACGTTAAAGCGTTATTTTGATCCAACTGCACACATATATATAACTCATCTTTCGCGTAATATCGCTCGTATTCATGAAAAGCCCGCGCCGGTCGCAGCGTGAACGCTTGAACGGACGCATCTCCTCTCCCCTCTCCTTTCTGTTTTTAACGGCTTATGATTTCATCATCAACATTATTATTATCGTGGCATTAATTTCCGAGACGCCGTCTAGTACAAGGAGAGACTGCTTATTGTTAGTTAATTTTGTGTGATTAGTTAATTTCAACTCGCAGACGTATCGAAACGACAGTTATAATTATCAAAACTGATATATATTTGACTTATTGCTCGAAGTATTTCTGAATTACACACAAGAGTGCCATTTAGAGTCGGACAAGATTCGCAGCTTTTCGATCCGAGTCCGAGTTACGTTCTGTCAATGTAATGTTAATAACAATACGCGTGTCCATCGCCGAGAGAAACTCTTCGCGATCGACTTATTTTTATCCATGCCGAACATTTTAGCCACTCCCATAGCCGACGTGAGAAAGGAAAGAATCCACCTGCGCGAAGTAGATCGGTTATTGGGAAACTTCGCGGCGGTTTACGCGCGCTGCAACTGCGGCGGAGCCGTCTACCGTGAGCAAAGTAACCGACGTCGCCGTTGGAGATACACGGAAGTTTGCCGTGTCTTTCTCTCTCTCTTTTAGCGTGCGACACGAACTATCGGAACGACAAAATTACTGCAGCGACAATACCACTACAAATATATATATATATATATATATATATATA
>NW_020217983.1:242326-258807 GCF_003070985.1 Temnothorax curvispinosus | reverse complement strand
TATATATATATATATATATATATATATATATATATACCACGCACACACACATAAAATATACATACACGGAGGACCCATGTCTCTTTGAGAAATTACAGGTCACCATCAGCTCGTCCGCGCAGACGACAAATTTCCCGGCGACAGCTTTTCGTGTACCACGCGCATTTACTTCTTATACACTCGACTTCGTCATTCGCAAAACTTCGTGTTCCCTAATGGACGCCGTCTTTGCTGACGAAAGGAGGAGGGAGCGTTTTAGCTTATTAGGGCAAATTTGAAACAAGCAGGACGATGCCTCCGTCGTTTATATAATCGTGTGAAATTATTTTTATAACTGCGCGATATTGTCAGCATTTGCGAGAATTATAATTTTATTAACGCAACAGTTAACGGAAGTTTCCTCATGAGTCCCCATCAGTAACTTTATTTTCGCCGCTCTAAAAGTTGGCTTTAATTGATGATTAGGAGCAACGCGCGCTGTTAAACGCTCATTAATTTACTCTCGTTGTTAGTTACCTCTCTCATTATAATAATCTCCTTGATTTCCTTTGCTTATTCGTGTAACAATTCCGGCAAGCAATTGGCGGAAACAAAACATCTAGCCACTATAGTAAAGACATAAAGAGCCAAATTCTATCGACACGGTTTCAATTTTATATTTTAAAATATAACGTTTGAAAGTTTAATTGACATTTAATGGACCCCAAAATGTTATATCTAAGATTAAATTTATATCTAATGATTATACTGTTATCATTATTTACCTGTAATTTCTGCTTGGAGTCGGCTGGATGAAGTGGCTCGGGACCGGTTTTGGGCTGGTCACCCTGCAGACTTTCGATGTTCTTTGTACGTATCAGCTTGCCGAAGAGCTCGAGGCCCTTCTCCCGGTCCAGCTGGAGGTCGAGCTTCATTTTTCTGCAAAATTAAGAGCGAACGGGTTATTCACTCACGCACCCGGAAGGGAAAGAGAGCAGTTCTTGCAATAAGTGCTTTTGATCGATGTTTTCCACAAACATTCGTCGGCATGGTATAGGCATGTGAAATAAAATATTATGCAGAAAACGTATCGGCGAAGGGGTCGGGTAATATAATAGAATCGGACGATCTACGGCCGCGGTCGGATTTCTGCCGAGTCCGAGTCTCAGCATTGTATGATCTCCGAGTCCGTCGTGACTCTTGTGGCGATTCTTCACGATGCGCACGTCCGATGGAAACGGAAAAAGGTCCTTCCGTAAAGCAATCACGTAATAGCGTATCGTGTGCGGAAAGGATCTAAACGCATCCCCTTGTTAAGGAAAATAAATACGAAGGAAGGAAAGAAGGAAGGGATTGATTTTAAAAGATTGATTATTGTGTGGTCTCGCTGATCGAAAGGTTCAGAAATGTTGTACCAACGCAAAGCTCTTCTTTGCAATCAAAGATTAAATAAAAGGAAATTCCATTTAAGAAGAAAGACGCAAAAGTGACTTGTTCTTTACCGTTCTAACAGAGAAAATTGTGATGCCACCCTCTTAATAATAAGTGGTCGAAGAATGCGGACGAGCTTTCGCTTTATCGCGATTGTCTCGGCGTGATAGTCGTGCAATAAACAGCGGCACGAGCGTGCTTTCGTTTTGCCCTCGTTCTTAATTAAAAACTTGCGCGCGTGATATCGCGTCGGAGGAGATCGCGTTACACGACGGAACGAAGTTGCGATATTATTCTTCTCTCGCGTATCTTGCGAATTGCAATTTCCCATACACAGACAGGATTTCGCCCGGCCGATATTTTTAAACCTATCGGTGTTTGCCGCACGTATACCGTCGTACCGTATTGTCGTTTCTTTTAAAGCTGACGTTCGCTGAAAATCGAAGAGCAGTACGATAACAAATTGCGACACGATGTACCCATATTTTATTATTACATTTACAAATTATGTAAGGTAATATATGATATCGTATAATAATTGCAATCCAATAATAATTACTAATAAGCAGTATTGTTTGACCAAACTGACGCATTCACATTAATTAAATCCTCGACGTTTCGACACTTGTTTTGTGTCCTTATCCAGAGTACTAAACCTGGCACTTTGTTCTAAAAAAATGCCTTTCGAAAACTTCTTCGTATGTATAACGATCGTTATAACCTTCCCTTGAAGACGTCTCCAACCAACAGTGTTCTTGTATTCCAAGCAACATTAACATTTGGCAGGCATTTTTTATAGGGCTGCAACTGCTACTATCTGCAACTTCTTCTACTCCTCTTTTCCTCGTGACCATGCATATCTAATAATGTTTTCCGTAAATGGTCCGTAACACGTCCGACTATCTGATCTCGAAAACTTTTAAATTTAAATAGGAAGTTATGGTGGCAAGAAGTCATGTTACATAATAATATATCGCAACGAGGAACAAAGGCCGTAGGAACGGAAAATATATACCTATCTCATATTAGTCGCACGTGAATTTCTTGCAGTTTATCAGTTTGTCAGATTTCGATGTTGTCTAATTATTAAAATGAAGGAGCCTCGATCCATCCTGAATTAACAATGCGATGTAGCACAGGGTTCAAAAGTAATCGGAACGGAGACATGTGAGAGCAGTCATTCCGAGTCAGAGGACGGCATCGAACTACTTAAATATACAAAATACAAGAGTGGGTCGCAGAAGAAAAACAAAGAGAGAAATGTTATGTAGCACTTATAATTCGGTCATATAGCGGATTAAGATTCTCGGTGTCTTTTTGGAGATTGATCGTATTGTTATGTTTTTTGATATAAAACATCTCCGCTATCTCTCTCTTTCTCACATTTTTCTCCCTATGCAAAACTTCGGCAGTGGACCATTTGAAATCGTGCCCATGCATCAATCGGTGTTTGCTGACTACGGAGCGCCTGCTTTCATCTTTCTTAATGTCACTCAGATGCTCCTTCACACGAGTTTCCAAGTGTCTTAATGTTTGTCCTATGTAGGACGCATTACAATCGTTGCAGTCAATTTTATACACTACACCTGTTTCCTTCATGCTGTCCAGTTTGTCCTTGCCACGTCTTATAATTGAGTCAAGTTTTTTGGAAATTGTGTGAAGGACCTCCAAGCCACATCGATTCACAGTACGGCGAATATTCTCGCTTAAACCCTTAACATAAGGAAACGCTATATGTCTCCGGGCATCGAAAGTACTGCTGACATTACTCGAGTTGATGATGTTCTTGCGATAGTTTAGCTCTTTTAGTCTCTTGTTAATTTGCTTGTCGATAAAATTTTCAGGGAAGCAGTTATTTATAAGGATGTCCTTTACAGTTTTAATGTTAGAATTATGAAATTGTTTATCCAAAAGTAAAATTGCGTGGTCAACCAGGCTTGTGATCGTGTTATTTTTGTACCTCAGTGGATGATTGGAAAAATAATTGACATAACGGCCCGAAACCGTAGGTTTTCTGTGCCAATTAGTCAAAAGTCTGTTATTGTTTATGATAATTAGGACATCTAGAAAGGGGATAGCCTCGTTAACTTCTATTTCATGTGTGAATTTTAGACGCGGATGATAGTTATTGAAAACTGCAAGAACATCCCCAATTTTGTCTTTAGGTATTATGGCAATGACATCATCGACATATCTGCGGTAAAACGACAAACAAAAATCGAGCGAGGCAAGACAGTGAGTCTCCAGATCCTCCATTACAATGTCGGCCAATACTGGTGATAGAGGAGATCCCATCGGGCTGCCAAAGATCTGTTCGTATGTGTTTCCGTTGAAACTGAAACTGGTAGATCTCAGTACCAGCTCAATAGCATGCAAAAATTGCGGTAAACTGAGCTTTGTGATCTTGGAAATGTCCTGCCAACGTTTCTCTATTGCTTTAAGGCCTTGATCTCTCTGTCATTGATTTCTTTCACGAAGGACCAACTATCCTTGATATGAGACTCGGGGGTGCGGATGGAACGTTGTAAATGTTTGTGGAGAAAAGAAGCTACGTTATATAGTGGGCTTCCCAGAGCCGAAACGATGATCCGTAGCGGGAAACCATTCTTGTGGATCTTTGGCAGCCCGTAACAGCGTGGGAGATTGCCGTTCGTACAATTTAAGCGCCGGTAAACTACGTCCTCGATGATGCCTCCGTCCCTCCAAGATCTGACAAGTTCATTAAGTTTCGATGAAATTTGTTTGATAGGATCTTTCTTTAGTTTTTTGTAAATGAACTGGTCATTAAGCAATTCAGTCATTTTCTCGAGATATTCATCTCTGTCCATAATGACCGTAACTTGACCCTTGTCAGCTCTCGTGACAAAGACATCCTGGTTATCTCGCAAAAATTTTTTGCATTTGGCATACTTATTTAAAATGTAGCGGTCGACCCTGTCAACATGATTTTGATCTACTAAAAATCTATGCAACGAATCTGTCAACGAGCCTTGAACGCTATTAACTGCGCTATCCGGAAATTTGTGAACATTTACTTCGAAGTTTTTTATCACTTCTAAAACTGAATTTGCGCGGTCTCTATTGTCGAATTGATTGATTGGTAGCGCGAATTTATCACTCAGGCTAAGAAAACTCGAAACCGAATCCGGTATTTGTTTATTACTATGTTAACTAACCACCTCGATTTATCAATCTTCGAAAAAGGGTCTACCGAGATGTTTCGCTTTCTCATTATCCAATTGAATTTGGTGATTAACTTAACTTTAAAGTGTTATTATATTTCATGACCTTGTTATTGTTTGACTCGAAAAAATCAATAACCAAATTCTCAGGTAAATTTCTGAATAACAGTTTTTCAATGTTTATAATTCTGGATCTTAAGAGTTTCAAAAGATAATGGCAATCACCGATTTCCATATTTACCATATTTACCATATTTACCTGCCTGGCTCCGTCTTTTGAGATTATCTAGCTTGCGTATAGCCCTACTGCCGTGGAAAAAGATGTTGAACTTTGTATTATAAATGTGCGACGGTAATACATCATATTTCCTACAACGAATTAAGAAAGTGAGCTGTTGGCTCAATCTGCAAATTCTGTTCCTTATGTTGATCCATGACTTCAGACGTGTGTTGTCGTGTCCATAATTCCTTGTGATGGTCTCAAAAAATCCATATTTAGTCCAAAGCACCATCGTTAAGGTCAGTGGTGTATAATAAATTAAAAACTTTTTTTCTTTGTCATTGAAATTTAATAAGCAGTATTGTTTGACCAAACTGACGCATTTACATTAATTAAATCCTCAATTTTAATAATTCCATGGTAATTTTCTAAACAGTAGTGTTTGTGGAAATAAACCAGTTACGAATTGCCAGACGTCTATCTACACTATCGCGACCTTTCCGTCTTGAGAGCTCACTAAGAACTGAGGATGATGTTAATAAACATTATAATAATTACGTAGTGTCACAAGTTTTTTATATTTTGCGTATTACAAATATGGTTGAGATTAATTCAAAATATATGTATAATCCTAAAAAAATCTTGAAATGATTTGATACTCCAGATAATAATTACTAATTTGTAGATTTTAATATAGAGATTTTAATTTTATATGTAGTAGAAGTAATTATGTGAAAATAAATGTTTTATATTATGAACTTATTTTCGAATCGCTTTTTGTATATAAATAAAAAATGAAGATTAATCCGCCAATAATAATTCAAAACAGGAATCTTTATTGAATCGACGCAAATGGCGAGTGACAGTGACGCTTAATCACAATGTTTCGACCGGGGGGGTTTGGGTCCTTCTCAAGTGTCTTGTAACAAAAAATTCGGTAACGTCGGAATTAGTTAAAATTCTAACAATAGTATGACATAGACAATCAAATATCCTACCTATAAACTGGCATGGAACTATCGCTCTCACGTGAACATCTTAGAGATACGAGAATTTTGATCGAAAAAGTCATATGTCAAAAGCTAAATAAAAACACTTCTATTAGTCGTCATTAACAAATAAAAAAGTATAAAAGTATAAAGTAACATATAATTACATGTACGGTATTGTAGAGCACTTTGATGTGAATTCCCGAGAAAAAATAATTTTGACTAATTATATATGATCATACATTATTGTTTATATGATCAGATCCGAAAATTGACCAGGTCTGACCATGCATGCTCATACAAAATCATACATATAGACGGTCATATCTATTCATATTTGACCATTAAAATATAAAAATATAAAATTTATTTTTCTCGTTAAACATTATTTTATTGCCGAAAATCTTTATTATGTGCAAGCTTAATTAATTAAATTTATATTGTACTTGGAAAATTTGCTGACCACCGCTGGATTTGAACCTGGAACCCCTAGGATCTTGAGTTAGTCACCTTACGTACTGTGCTACAACGTTAATTAATAAAGACGTTTCGTATTGTACTACATATGTTACACTTATTGTTAGCAGATGTACGGAAGGTGTCAGACATAGATACTGTATAGTTTTCTAACAATATAATTTAAAAATAATAATCGAGATTAAGCGACCCAACTGGCCAATTGCTATTTATTCGTCTCACAACGTTTCGACCCCGATTGGGTCCTTCTCTAGTGACTTTGAATATGGCTCATTGTGACTTTGAATATGGCACGGAATCGAGCCAGTGGAGAAAATGGACAGTCCTTTTTTCTTCGGAATTTGCGTGGCGGCTCTCAGAAACTTGTTATTTTATTCTTTTGACGCACTTAACATCGTGGCGTTCGCATGATGTGGTTTGGGTGCAACGTCTTGCGACGCATGATTTATTGTTGCGTAATTATGTATAATCTTACTTGAGAAGGACCCAATCGGGGTCGAAACGTTGTGAGACGAATTAATAGAAATTGGCCAGTTGGGTCGCTTAATCTCGATTATTATTTTTATCTACGCACTGGCGGATCCAATAACTTATTCCAATATAATTTAATTCTACAAAAATGTAACAAATAATTGGATTAAAAATTATTTTTTTCCGTAGTAGTAGATTGTTTTGTATGCCGCTGATTGATATTGGAACATGTGTTTTACCTGGGTTCATGCACTCGGTTCTTCTTGGGATAGTAAAACAACTTATTAAATTGTGGTTTGATAAAAAAGGTCCTTGGAATATTAAAGAAAGAGTAAAGATATTGATAATTTTATCACAAATATACGACCACTTCAATCATTTTGTCGATTACCAAGACCTTTAACATATTATCAATTTTATAATGCATCCAAAAATTACAATTTTTTGTTATTTTATTCTCTTATAGCTCTTATTGATCACTTGCCTAATGAATATTTTCAGCACTGGATGATATTAGTTATAGCATTGTTTAATTTACTTCAAAATCAAATTACACAGTTTGATCTTAAACAATCAGATATTTTACTTAAATTATTTGTAAAACAATTTGAAAAACTGTACAGTGACAGAGAGAATTAATGTGTAATACTCATCAACTTATACATTTGACATTATGCGCCGAAAGATGGAATCCATTATGGGCGACGTCAGCTTTTCCTTCGAGAATTATATCGGATTTATTGCAAAATGTGTGCATGGTAATAAACACTTGGGTCAAGAAATTGTCAATAATCTAGTTATTGCTCAAGGAGTACTAATTTTGAAAAGTCCGTGCCATTGAACGGGAATGTAATGCTAATAATGTAATGTACAATGGAATATGAGATCAAAAAGCTATGAGCTCTTAGGTAAATACGTAACAAATATAGAATTCAATAATATTGAACGTCATTTGCTTACATACGAAGGTTTTGATATATATATCATATAGTCATACATGAATTCATATACAGTCAGGTATGAGTCAGGCTTGATAAGGTCTAATCATATATGAATCTGTACCTACTCATACGAATTAGAATATATTAGTCATATCAGCATATAAATGATCTGATCTAAATACGCACAATTATATATAGATATATATCTAGTTATATATAAATTTACATATAGTCAGGTGCAAGTTCATATATATAGCCAGTCATGATTAAATAGAATCATACATAGATTTAAATATAGTCATATATGAATTCATATACAGTCTGGTATGAGTCAGGCTTGATTAGGTCTAATCATATATGAATCTGTACCTACTCATACGAATTAGAATATATTAGTCATAGCATAAGAATGGTCAGACCTAATCACATATGGATCCATATATAATCATACAAGGAGCAAGATGTAAATATACATGATCATAAATATACCCATATATATTCATTTATGATTCTATACATAATCATATACAATTATATATGATTAGTCAAAATTATTTTTTTTTCGGGTTTCTTGCATAACGAACGGTTAAACGGAGTCACACAAATGGGAGATAACGAACGGTCGGGAGCAAGCAAGCGACTGTCGCAATTACAAGATGTTTATTGTTATAAGGTTAAAAGAATAAACATTGCGGAACTATATATAAGAGATGACTTTGTCGTATATTGGATTTAGATTCTCGGTATCCTTTTGCAAGTTGATAGTATTCGCTTGTTTTTTTATGAAGAACATCTCCGCTATTTCACGCTTCCTAACGTTCTTTTCTTTATGTAAGTATGTCTACCTCAGACCATTTAAAATTATGCCGACAAGATACGCGGTGCTCGCTCACCACCGAACGGCATCCGTCATCCTTCCTGATGTCGTTTTGGTGCTCATTAATACGCGTTTGCAGATGTCTTTTTGTCTGTTTGATATAAGACGCATCGCAATTACCCAGTTTATCCTATACATATACGAGCTCGGTTTCATGGTTCTTATCGAGTGTATCCATTCCTTTTTATATTAATACATCGAGCTTCTTCGGGATGATATATACTGTATCGAGGCCCACTCTATTTAACGCGAACCGTATATTCTCGCTGAGAACCTTAACGAACGGTATGGCTAGGTATCTTCGAGCATCGAAAGTGTCAGTGCGTACTTTGTCATCATTGCCGCCACGGTGACGGAGTTGTTTAAGTCTGGTGTTGATTTGTCTACTGATTAGGTTGGCAGGGAAGGAATTGTTAAGTAGAATAGTTTTTACTGTCTCAAGATTATTTCGATGGAAACGTTTATCGGAAAGCAATACGGCATGATCAGTGAGGCAATTTATAGTGTTAATCTTATATTTAAACGGGTGGCTTGAAAAAAAGTTGATGTACCTGCCAGAGAAAGTGGGTTTCCGGTACCAATTAGTTAGTAAATTTAAGGCGAGGGTGGTAATCGTTAAAAACATCGAGTATGTTGATTAACTTGTCTCGGGGTACGACAGCGAAGATATCGTCCACGTAACGATAAAAAATCGCAATGACGAAGTCGAGTGAATTTAAACAATGAGTTTCCAAGTCGTCCATGACGATGTCCGCGAGGATTGGGGAGAGAGGGGAGCCCATCGGACTACCAAAAATTTGCTTGTATACTTGACCATTAAAGGAGAAACTTAGTGGATTTCAGGACTAGATCGATAGCGTATAAGAACTGTTTTAAGCTGAATTTAGTGTTCACCGAGATCTCGCCCCATCTATTTTCTATAGCCTTGAAGACTAATTTTTTCGGGATATTAGTGTAAAGGGCCGTGACGTCGAGTGAAACTAAGATCTGGTCATTATTAATTGTCAGATTCTTTATCTGTCTCGCGAATGACCAGCTATCTTTAATGTACGAATTAGGTCGGCGCACGGATTCGTGTAGAATGTAGGTAGCTAGCCACGTTGTAAAGCGGGTTCCCTATAGCCGAGACGATTATGCGTAGGGGAAACCCAGTCTTGCGAATTTTTGGTAGCCCGTAACATCGTGGAAGGTTACCGTTTGTGCATCTTAATTTATAAAACGTAGGATCATCAACGATGTCATTGCTATGCCAAGACTTTACAAGCTTATTAAGTTTAGTGGTTAACTTATCGGATCCTTGTCCAGTTTTTTATAAGTAGTTTCGTCATTGAGGAGGTCAATCATTCGATTAGTATAATCGCCTCTATCCATAAGAACTGTAACCTGACCTTTGTCCGCCTTAGTGACAAAAACATCGTTGTTCCTTAAATATCTCTTACATGTCTTAAACTCCTTTAGAATATTGATCTATATAATTAATGTGTTCGGGCATATTTAGAAAGGCATGTAAGGAATTTGCGATGGAATTACGTGTTGATAACATTAGGTGGAATTCTACGACTATTGACCTCGAAATTTTTAATCATGTCAACCGCGTTCACCGAGTGAACAACCGGTAGGCCGAATTTATCACCAAGGCTAAGAAATCGCAGTACATTGTCGGGAATGGCTTTATTGCTGATGTTAATAGACCATTTGGTTCTGTCGTTTTTGAAAAAAGAGCCGTACGGGTTGTGCTTATTAAATAATCTGTTAAACTTATTGATAGAGTTACTTTTAACTGTGTTCTCATGTTTAATGATTTTACATCTATTAACATCATAAAACTCATCCAGAAATTGTGCCGGTAAGCGAACAGCGAGCCGCTCCTGTACGTGATTAATTTCAGAGTTCAAATATTTTAAGTGATGGTTTAGATCCCTGATTTCAAGACACAATACGGTCTTTTGGTAGCGTATGTTGTAATTATTAAACCTGTGTTTCACATTACGGTTCCTGAATGCGATGCTAAAACATAAGTGCGAGATGTGTGGTGGCGATAAGTCACATCGTCTACATCTGAGTAAGAAAATTAGTTGTTGTCGCGCTCTGCTGACCTTCGTAAAAAAAAAACCGTTATTTCTATTTAGAAACTACATGTAATTTAAAGCTTATAAAGTTTATTGACAATTTATATAAAGCTTTAAACTACATTCACGACAACGATGAAATTAAAAAGGGGGTCACACTGATGTTCTTTGGCGGTGTAGCGAAAACCACGGAGCCTCCTCGTCGCTGAGAGGAGATATCAATGTCTGCATCGTCGGTGATCCCAGTAGTACCGCCAAGTCGCAATTTCTTAAATGTGTAACCGATCTCTCGCCCAGAGCGGTTTACACGCCTGGAAAGGCGTCAACTGTAGCTGAAGATGATAACAGATTATTTAACACACTTTTATCTTTTCACCTTTCCAGCTGGTTTGACGGCTGCAGTTGTACGAGACGAAGAATCTTCGGACTTCGTCATAGAAGCTGGAGCGTTGATGTTCGCGGATCATGGCATCTGCCGTCAAGCTGTGTTATTGCAATTATCCGTTCTTAACAGTGCTGAACTAAGGGTGTCACGTTTTCCTCGGAATGAAGATATTGCAAAAATTCCCGTAGAATTTTTCTTTAATTTTTCTTTCTTTAATTGTATGTCCACTTGATGCGCCAGCTAATTACTGTCGCCCGACTTACTTGATGCGCACGAATACATTGATATCATTGTACATATTAGTTAATAAGTTAATTCCCTCGCATTAATAGTTGTATTAGTCAATAAGTCAATATTACGTATAATATGTTACCGTCGGTAAATTCAAATTCGCGTTTGATGACTCGCGCGGAACGTTGGCAGATCGCGATCTATACTTTTGTCAATTTTCGCGCGACTCACCCGACTCGTGCTGCCCGCCCGCGGGTGGAATTCCCAATTATATTTATTAAATTTTGTTTTGGTGTGGGAAGGAAAAACATATTTACCTTCTCGACCTTCTATGACCAATTTTGTAAGCTTTATCTCATTTAGTATCAAGCGGTGAAACGGTTCAGTTATGGCCATGAAAGAAAAATCGAACATATGGGACCTTTTTAAGGTAAAAGGCCCCAAAGCAACATGTAAAACGTGCAATACGACCATTGCACATTTTGAAGATATTCATAACTTAAAAAGTCGCGAGGTTGTAAGTAAGTATATGTATATTTAACCAAAAACGTTTAAATAAAATATTAATAAATATGTGAAGCATATACATGATTGACAATTGCGTAACGTATGGTCAATGTAAAAAAGTTTTCTCTAATCGGTCCAAAACAAGAGTTAAAATACTACTTATGGACATATATAACATAACAGATCTAGACAAACATTCAAAACCAACGTATTAGACAATGTATTAGAAAATTACAAAAACAAACAGCGACATACAATTATTTCAAAACATTAATAATTTTTAAATGAGACGTGCACGTTTTAATAAGACATTTGATTGATAATTGATCACCTGATAAATGTAATTTTATTTATAGAATTGCGGTCGAAAGAAGAAACATATGGAGCCACTTTCTTAGAGAAGGCGAAGTTGCGACGTGCAGAAGATGCAACTGCAAAATAAAACATCGCAACGATACAACAAAATTAAAACAACACTTGTCGGGACAACGTTGTAAGTGAGTATTCATTGACAAATATATAAAAAGCGCATGCAAATAAATACTTATACTTACTCTATCGCTTTTTTTACTTAATTAATCAAAGCTGTCGTATATACACAGATCTGCACGCTGTGACCTGCCGCCAAGCTCATTGTCAGTGAGAGACAGCAATTTGAATTTAAATGAGCCAAGTACAAGTACAACACGAACAAGCATACCGCTACTTGGACAACAGGAAGAAGAAATGGAGAAAAACGACGAGTAATTATACACTATGCTTAAATTATAAACCGTAATAAAATCTTAAAAATAACATAGACTCAAACACTATAATCTATCGACAAAATTGCATTATGCGAACAATTTTGGCGTCTAATGTGCTGCTACAGAACATTTATTTGATGTAGTCAAACTTTTTTCTGTGATTTATTCGCTATCAAATCCACAAATATCGAAGAAACTATGTACAGTTTTTTATATTATAATTTTACTTATATTTATATTATTATTTTATATATATATATATATATCTTAATTATTATTTTAAAAATTGAAATATGGCATCTGATATTAAGTGTAACACAGTTCGTGAACAGGGAGATTGGATTAAACTGAATATAAAAGTTTTATACCATTTTGCGATTTTTATAATACAATAATTACTTTAAAAATGAATTAATATATCAATTGATTTGTACAATGCTCTTTCGACATCCTCGAGTTTTCTCTGCTTTCGTGATCCGGACAAAGTCAAAACAATCATTGAAACAACATTCGCGGCGAACGATATTTATTAAATGTCGAACGGACTGAGTTTCTCGCCCATGCGCAATAGCAACAATTTTATATGGTAACTAATAAAAAGAATTTTACTTATTATTAATATTATCTGGATTCCCTTTGTGTGGAAAAATGCCTTAGAATTTTTTATATTATTAATCAGAATTTCTATGAAAATTTTAAGATTCAGATTTTTTAATACAAATTGGAACATTTTTCAGAAAACTAAACAAAAATCCAAAAAGTTTACAAAGAAAGTATGCCGTGATCTATCAAACCGCTTAATAAAAAATTTAAAACCGAATATTCCCCATCTATGTCTAGGATATTGCATAAGGGGCTCATCAGTGAGCAATTTGAAACACTAGCAGATGTTTTCTTCGACGACGTCCTCCTGTGTTCCGCCATTTGGGGTCAACTCCATCCAAGTAAACGAATAGTTGTCAGCTAATCAACTTCTTTCTTGATGTTGGTGAAAGTTCTTTGCATTTTGGCCAGTGTTGACTTCTAATCACGTTTGCCGAATTTCTTTTCTATATTTATCGGATACGTGTTGGGATGCGCGACTGGATTACGTTTGATGCTGACTTCAAAAAATTATGGAATTGTTCTAATGTTATATGTTGTGTTTCTAATTTTTTTTTAAACTCAATCTATTTTTTTACATCTGCTTCTGTAAAGTCACCAAAACTATTCACTTCTTCGATCTGTTGCCTTTCTATCGCAAATGCGAGATTACTGCTATGATTAACCCCCATACATTTGGTTTTGCTGATATTTATTCTGAGTCCTCGTCTATTGGCTTCTAAATTTAGATCGTTTATTTTGCAGGGCTGCCTATTGTCGCCGCTATTGTTTGTCTTGGTCCTGAATTCAATCATGTCTGCTACCTGCGAAAAGAGGCGAGGCATCCCGTGGAGGGTAAACCAACACCTAGAGGATTTAGACTACGCCGACGACATAGTACTGCTATCAAATAGTAGGGCGCATATGCAGGGCAAAACGAGCTTTCTGGTGGGATCACTTGCTTGAAGCAACTGTATGCTAACTTTATTGCGTTCGTTGACCAAACCCCAGAAATCAGAGGATAACCATTCCTGTCTTGGTTTACGAACGACTCCCATTGTTTCACCAGCAGCCTCCTTAATGCTATCCCTCAGCGCCTTTTATTTATTATCGGCGCCTACCAACTTGTCTACTTGAGCGGCGGCAACCTTTTCCACTACTATTTCTTGGTAGCTGTATTTGGTTTCGTCAACTTTTAACTTCACTGTTTCATATCTTGCTCTGGTTGGTCGTTTTGGCTTGTACACTTTCCTCAAGTTGATTCTCATTTCAGCTATCATCAAATAGTGATCGCTCTCGATTGTCGCACTCCTTTTATTTCTCACATCAAGCAGTATATGTCTCCAGTTCTTGCTCAGGCATATATGATCAATTTGCGAGAGTTGGACATTCGCTGAGTCTCGCCCTTTCCAGGTGATTTTGTGTAAATTTTTATGGGGGAAAATCGTGCCTCCCACAACCAATTTGTGAAAAAGACATAGCTCCAGAAGACGCTTATCGTTGTCGTTTCGAGGGCCAAGGCCGTGCTTGCCAACTATCTCCCGATAGTCCGCATTTTCGTCTCCGACACGGGCATTCAAGTCGCCCATTAATATAACGAGATCAGATTTGCTTACATTTCTTAATAAGGCCTCTAGTGTGTCGTAAAAGTTGTCCTTGGCTTCGGTATCAGCATCTTCAGTAGGTGCATAAACATTTATTAGAAAGATGTTACGGTGTTTGGCCTTTAGTCTTACAAATATGACCCGTTCCGACACTGGTTTTCAATTTATCAACGATGGAGCCAATCTCTTACTTAAGTATTGTATATTTCTACACCTGTAATATGCGGATCATTTTCGTTGGGCATGCCTGAGTAGAGCACTAGGTCCCCCGTTGATGTTTTAACCTCTCCCTGTCCGTTCCATCTCATCTCGCTGATGCCCAGTAGATCGATGTTTAATCTTTTGCATTCAGCGGACAGTTTTTTTCAGTGTTTTTTGCAATTATAAATAGAGACCTACAAATGGTCGCAGTGATCGCACACATGATCGTAGCTTTTTATCTCGACAACAGAGAACAGAGAACAAACTGCTACAGAGAATGAGAGAACCGTACTCTGCCATACTCAACGTGACAACGTGACACAACGACTGATTTCAAAATCATTTTGTATAATATAAAATATAATCGTATATTCGGGCAACATTTATTTAATAATTTTAAATATGTTTATATTCCATCATGAAATAAAAATAGATATGATAAATAATGAAAGGAGATGAAGATAAAAATGACAGGCGCGCGATCTAAGTTTCGTTAACGAGAAGTCGATGGAGAATGATACATTTGCATTTCGCAATTGTATGGCATCCCGCAGCGCGATGACAAGACTTAACACGAAAGAAGTGACGTAAAGAGACGGTTGATGTTCCACTGTGAAATATTACGAGTAACATACAAAGGGTTAATTGCGTTCTGTCATGTTAAGGCGCGATTATGCGGCGATCGAACGATTTCGCGACGCATTTTTGCTTACTGTTGCTTCAAAATAAAATCGCGCTTGCATTATTGAAAACTATTTTCATATGTTACTTAATGGAACGCGAGAAATAAAGTTTTCATGCAAACTGAGTGGTCGAAATTCTCGTAAGATTTTTATTTTACTGGCGTAATATTTTCGCTAAACGCTATATGCGCAGGAAATGAGGATACTTTCGGGACGACGGAGAATAGAGGTTTTCACATGCGCATTTTTATTCAACGATAAATATATTTTAAAAATAGTGACGTACGGAATTGAAACGCATTTGTATGTAAAAGAGGGAATATAAACAGAATTGCACTGAAATATATTAATGCAATAAAAATGTAATTATTATTTTTTTAAACAGTAAAGTTTATATACATTCTGTCGTACGAGCGCAGAGAAACGTCTGACTGTTGTACACATTTAAATTTACCAAAATCCATGTATTTTTCAAACATCGGGTCGCGAAGGTTTTCCACTGGCATAGTTTGCATCTCTGCTGGGAAATTTCGCGCATTCATTCCAAGCGATACGGATTTCGTGACTTGTCAGCGCGACGCGACGTGTCGCACGTGCCGGGTTTCTCTCTCGGTGACTCTTGGGTAAAATTCCGAGTATCTTGAAAATCCATTATCAGCGAGAGGCAAGTAAAATTTACTTTCAACCTCGCCCGCGCATATCCCCTGAATAATTTATTCCCTTTAATACGCCGAGTACCTTCCCATTCACTCGTTCGACGATTATCCCGGCTGTTCGTTGTTTGCATAATCCGTCGTGAAGAGTGCATCGCGTCTGCATTATAATACGACGATCTTACCGTGCGATATTTTAATCGAGTTCGAGTAACAGTAGGAGAATGAGTAATCGTTCAAATGATTGTGATAT
>NW_020217983.1:206188-237326 GCF_003070985.1 Temnothorax curvispinosus | reverse complement strand
GAGAGAGAGAGAGAGAGAGAGAGAGAAATCAGTTTTCCTTAATCTTATTTAAATTTTAAAAGCAAACAGAACTAAAAATTTTTACTCGCACGCACTTCTGAGCGTTGAATTTTGCATGCTGACACTTTTCTTTTTTCCGACAGTTTTCTTAATAGATTCCGTAAATATTAGCGCAGGTAAGGACACCCGTGAGGTTTTAGTCGGTAAAAATCCGACACTCCCTTCGTTCCTTTGCCAGGAGGGCGAGGGGGTCTTCCCCCCACAACACCCGGGGGGCTATCGGGCGTAGCCTGGTAGTTGAAGATTTCCTCACGTTAAAAAAAAAAAAAAAAAAAAAGATGAAAAAAGTTGTTTTGGACGACATAAGCAGATGTAATAATACAAAAATAATCGCGTTAAAAGTCGCGATTTTTCCTGAAGGCCGGATTTCCCGAGGGTCGAGCTAATGATTGAGCTCGATCACTAGTTGCACCCGCCATTGGATTAAACGGATGACTAACGATCTTGTTGCGACGCGCTTATTTGCGAAACCATTGTGATTTCAACGTGATAAATATATGATGCGGTAAGTACACACTGTAAAAGTGTGCACGAGGAAGCAAATAAATCCATTTGAAGCAGAATCCTTTGCTGGTCATTCTAAATCATGAATCACGTTTATAAATTATAAATCAAGCTGTAAATTAAATACGTTACTAAAATTGTATATCGAAAACAACATCGTTGCGCAGCTTTATATAATTTTTTAATTATATATAGTTTTTTTAATGCACGCAAATGTTCTCTTCCGTTATTAATATCATTAAAAGAAAAACAGAGTTCCAATTGAGAGAAAGAGAGAGTGTAATATAAAATTAATTCTAATATAAAATTATTTAAATGAAAAATTTAAAAACTAAATAATCTCAATAATATGATTATTTCTAGATATTCGAAGCTCGCGTTCATACAAAAAATGATAGATACGAATGACCGAGTACACAAATTCAAAGAGAGCACCTCATTATTTTGTAAAAGAACAGGATCGATCTTTTTTTTTTAGAAAAAAAAAGAGGAATGCATTACGTTTGTGCTACGTTTGGAATAAAATTATTCCGTTTAACGAATCGGACGACTTATTTTGTCTCGCGTGCTCGATTGTTATTGCCGCTATCAATACAGGACGCACATAATTGACGTTTAATTGGATCAGAGCGATTTTACAACTGTACCCTATCTCCATGAAATCGATCGCCGCGTTAACGATCGGCCGAGTTTGATCACTCGCACGACGCGATAAAACGCAAAACGGAATTAACGACTACGCGGTCGCCGGAGCCTGTTTATCAAAAAGAATAAGCGGAGGTGTAATCGCGTTTCGGTCGATACGCGGACACCAAAAGAGGTGAATTCGACGGGAAATTTTCGCGCCGCTGGAATTTCTCTTGTTAAATAAAGTACGACAAGCCGATTTATACAGCAAGCCTCGGTTTAAAGTCCTGGATTAAACAGGCATTGTCAAATAACTTTATCTTGCGCTACAAAAAAATGCTATTTTTATTATATAAGTATACTTTGCGTTTTACATACCTATAAAATACAGTCAACTTTGAAAATCTTTCCGGTAAAGATGGAAGAGGAATAAAAAATGGTCAAATCCGCAAGACCAAAAATAGTCGAGTCTTATGGTATATTCAATTTTCCGGTCTTTCTCGCAGCTTCAAAATTAAGATGAGATTAGAATCTCGGTATTCTCGTCTGCAAAAGTACGAGAAATGCAATTAAGATCGTTTGAATTTAAATATCTTCAATTTTCTTCTTATATCACTGCCACTTATTTCTACCTCGCTCGTTTGCATAATTGAAAAACGATATAATCTTCTTGTGACGTATATACCGCGAGAGTTAATGCGGGTAACGCTGCAGATATTTTAACGTGGCACCTCGGCGAATTTACGGGCTTAGCGATTTATCCCCGATCTTCGCGTGCGTTCGGAAAATCAACGCGCGAGTATGTCGCACGACGACGTATCGCTGTAATTTGTCAGTGTCGATGCGCACCGTCCTAATAGTTTGATACCTCATTCGCTGCGCGATTTGCTTGGCTGCACGGCGCGGCGGCTGATGCTTCGAATTCTCGAGTTTAAGTGGATATCAGAAGACACGGCGTTCACGATAATCCGTCTTTATGATTTGCGTTCCATCTTGCGCGCTCGTCCATTTTTTCTTTAAACTATCTTTTTTTTATATATCCCCAATATGATACTAAATGTCGATAAAACTAAATTTTTATTTTTAATTGATACTCCCAAATTATATTACAAATGGTAAAAATATTAAATTCTCATATTTGCAATTAGTTTAGTGATATCGAGAAAAAAAGGGAAATTTTATTTATTTTATATTTTTGTTTCTCTCGAAATATATGTACATAAATATATTTTTACAGAATTACCTAATTATGTGTTTTGACATATTTGTTCGCGATCGTTATTGAATCGTTCAATCCTTTCGCAATTTCGTAATCCTCCCGGGAGTCAACGTACAATTTAAACACTCACGTTTATCCGCTTAATGATTGCAATGGCGAGATTGTGTATTATGATGTGTATTGCTCAATCCCTGTCATTTGTACATAGATAAAACGCTTGATATGGATCGCGCTTAAGCAGGAGTCTTCAGTCTTTACATAGTGCTCACTAAAACAACTTTGCGACGTAAGCCGGTGCGCTCGAATAAATTTGACAAACTTGCAAAGTTTGAGAAAGGCAGCCCGAAGGTGATCATTCTTCAAATTATACGCCCCGATAATGAGAACGAGCTACGGACTTATCGTACATCGTCAGTATTAACTTTTCATCGCTGAAGTTCGAAATGTTTAAGGAGATGTCAGCGTATTTAAAGTTCTTCGTGCTTGACGAGATGAACGATAATCGTTCCTAAATTCCTTTAAATCGAACTGCCGTTTGGTAGTGCACAGAACCGAATCTTTCAACGACACTTCGCTCATCTTCTTTTAAATTTACATCTTTTGTTTTTTAATTATTCAAATATTGGATGTTATTTTAGGTCACGCGCTAATTAGCAACAGCAGATCAATCTCTTATGTTCTGAGATTTCGATTTCGATTTCGTAAATCGATGTTTCCCCAAGACTTCCGCGTCTCAAGTTTTGATTGCTTCCAACATAACTTCCAGCATGGAGATCTCTCCCGGCGTTCGGATTCAATTATCTACGCGTAGTCCGCACCAGCCTCGTTGTAACTCACGCCGGTGTGTTACGCAACTCGCGAAATATCCGTCCTACTGTGGAATTGCTCGTAACAAGAGTATAAACCGTATAGAAGAGATTTTATCGTTGCCATTGTCGCGCATAAATCACGCTACGGGAGCCTACATATTCCCGCAGGGTCTAAACATCCCGCGTCGCAGCAACATCCGTGGACGAACGCCATGAACATATAATAGAGAGAACACAATATGCCGATAACAAATACGAATTAATCCATCTCGATATTAATCTCGGACTTCATAAAACTATAGTCGAACTAAACGGAATTAAAATTCTATTATGCTGAAAATTGGAAAAGCGATAATATAGGAATTTAAAGGTATAAGATCATATTTCTCGCGTTACTTCTAGTTTATCTTAAAAGTAAATAAATTCAATTGAAAATAATTTCAATTATAAATAATTTTCATTTAATCACTTTTCTTTAATAACTTTAAAAATAAATATAATATCTTATACAAGCGATTTCTTCTTCATAGAATTGATTTGCATTCTCTTCTTAAAGTGTCAAACATTTTAATAAATATCGTATACGCGATATGATAAGTAAAAATTAATTGATTTAATATTTTGACGTAAAATTGATTTTGCTCTGCGGAAGATTAATATCGCCCACGAGTTTGCCAAGAAATTAGTCGCGAATAGCTAGTCCGAGCACGTCGGACGAAGTGGGAGAGTATTATAGCCCGGACGAACGTCACCGCACGTAATGGAATCGTTCTCGTGGAAAATCTTATGGAAGATAATTAAACGAACCGGCCGTGCCGCTGGTGAACGTGGAGTGATTTTCTTTCTGCAGAGGCACTCGGCACCAATACCGGCGCGATCTTTTGAATAACGGCTGACAATGCTCGGTTTCTTCGAACGAGATGCTCGAATCGCCCTCCATTTCCCTCGTTTTCTCACTTCTCTCCCCCTATTCGGAGTTTGCTGGCAAGAAAACTCGTCTGTAATTAATGTGCACACAATGCACATCTGGATACGAACACAATCGACCGTTCTTGCTTTCGCCTCGATAAGAACGAGAAAATAACGCGAGATCGAAAATTGCACGGAAAACAAAGACGCTGGTGCTTATTGTTTAGATTAGAATCACTCGTCGGGAAAATTGAATTGTGTAGCGACACGAACTTTGCCACTTAAGTTTTGATATACGCGAGATACTCCATTCAGAAAATTGGAGTTTCGCGAAAAATTTACGAATTTTCCGCGAAGTGAAAAATTCACCCCTTCAATAATCTATTATATCAAATGTCAAACCACACGTTTGCAAAATTTCAGTTTAATCCTCTGGAAAGCTTTTTCAAACTTTTGATTACGAGAAATACTGCGGAGTATAAAATTCTGAAAAATTTGATTGATATTATTTTATTTTACGATTCAAAATGAAATAAATGCGTTGGGAGAGCGCCATGTTTGCTCCAGACAAATAAGCTGAAATTGATATGAAAACGACTATCACGCGTAACGGTAGAGAAATTCAGATTTTTATAAATTTTTTCGCGATTTTCATCTCAATTTGAATACACTTTTATTTCGATAAGCGCCCCCGGATATTTTATCGAACGAGTAAACCAATTATTTGTGCAATTTCTTATGTCCATCATAAAATCTATCATAAAATTGCATATACATATACAAGCTCGCAACATCTGCCCGATATCATATGTACAATCCTCGCGTGCCAGCCCAGAAAAATTCTCCCCCTTTGTCCCGTCTCTACCCCCGTTACCCTTACTTGCTACCTATACCTACTCACGCTATTGTGTCTTCCCCAAGCGAGTCACGGGGGAAAAAACTTTCCATTCTCTCGCGTGCGAAGGAAGGAACGAAGGAGGATTCTTCTTCCTGTCTTATCTCAAAATACTTTTCGTGCCTCTGAAAATGTAAGCCTTTTAGAGGAATACAATGCCGCCTATTATACCGCGTCACCGGCGCCGTCCGACTTCCGGACATTTCGCTTATAATTATATACGCCATTGCAAATTACGTTATTGCGACACGTACAATTAATTATCGCAAAGCGTATTTTGCAAAGCGATATATTTAAAACTGATTCCGCTGTCGTCAAGAAAAAATTCCTCCCGTTAAAATGTTAAGTTTCTTTCGAACGACATTCGATGGTTGTTTTGCCATACGTGTCTGAAATGCGTCGTCCGTAAAACTTTCTTTCTGTCTTGAAAGGAAGTTTTACGGAATTCGTTTTCGAAATCACGTGTCGAACGCGTTCCGCCAATATCTTCCATTTGGCGAGCTATATCGAAACTCGTTGACCTCTTGAAAGTTTGAACAGGAATACTGCCAAATTTACGAAGCCTCTTCGAGAGGTTCCGCAGTTCTGCGCTATACAATTCCCCGATGTGCGAGCATCGGAAATTTTCTCCTCGGGCAGTTGAGTTACGGCTACGAAGAAAATTTAGGGCAGATGTCCCTTTCGCCACGGGACCCCTTCTGTCATACCAAAGTAGGATACGTGTTTGAAAATTTAAGATAATCTGCCGTATACTTTGACCTCCTCGGGGAAACTTAAACAAGATATCTAAAAATTTACTATTTTTCCTTAATCTTATCGAATATCGATATGTAATTTAATTTGTAATATTGAATATCGGACATTGGATGTAAAAATGTAAAAAATAGAGAGTCCGTTTCGTTATTAAAGCTCCTCTATCTCGTCTGTGTCGTCTTTTAACTTGCGTCATTGCAGATAAATCTTTATTATAAATTAATAACTTAAAGAATAAAATTGTAGTTAAACGATGCAATTAATGATACATTTAAGAAATCAATTATTATGCAAATTAAAGTTCAAAACAGAGCCTATTTAACTAAATAAACTAAACATGGAAAAACAGATTTTTTTTTCTCTACATTTCTTTACGCGTATAAAGTTGATCTGTCAAAATCTTTCTATTTCATAATTTGCAAATATCAAGTAAATGGCGTTATCCATAATTCAACGGTATTCGTTAAAAGGCAGACGCAAATATGATGTCCGGAACATCGGTGTATCGGATGCAAAGCATATAGGCACGCGTCAGCTATTGAATGTTCGCGCATACATCATGCAGGCGGATGGAGGGCTTATGAAGAGCACGTGTTGCTCTTTTTCCTTCAATGGCACGGTTACGCCGCCATAAACGAGCTCTCGAAATAAATCCATCCCGGGGGAAACGAGTGATTCCTCTGGACGTTCTTGCATGCAGGAAAAATGAGACTTTTGATTGGGACGCGAGTTGTGATCAGTTTCGCATAATACAGATCTGATAATTGAAAATTCACGTAAACACATAAAGCATAAAAGTATATATGAAGTTTTCTGAAGAATTAATAAAATAAAGGTAGATCTCTCTGAGAAAATTGTACGTTGTACAACGTATTAATGCTCTAATTTTTTATTTCTTTATCTTCTCATTGGACAACAGCACCTGCTTCAGATGCTCATTTCTACTTCATCTCAGCCTATAGAAAACATGGATCATATATATTAATTATAAATTTAATATAAATTTAATATAAGAGTAATAGTAATAACACGCTAATTTCTAGTCTTTCTTAATTTTCCTATTGAACAATAGCATTTTCTTTATTACTTTTGCTCATCTTTATATACGAGAAGTCGTCCATAAAACTGCTATAATATTAAATTGTACTTTCTTTCTGTAAATTACGTCTTACTTGCCTTGAAATTTAATACATGACTTTTATAACTAGGTAGTTAAAGAAAGTGCATCTTCTTTCTCAATTTGTGTACTTAATTAACGGAAAGGAGAACAAAGAAGCTTTAGAAGAAGAAACGTCATCCGATCGGCGTAGAACGAATCTTATTAAAGTCTATATACTGCAACGTCAGGCGTTTAGTGGACTTCACGTTGATTGACGATCGCAATTTCAGAGTGTCCTTGATACCTTTAATCCGGTACACCCCTCTCGGTATCGAGAACCTATTACACGTTTAACGAGGTCGCCGTTAGAAGAAAACGATGTTACAGCGATGTTACAGGCTTATTTACGGTGCGCCGAAATAGTAGTCAGCATTCCAGGTATAAAGCTGGCAGGAAACGGAAGGACCGTCCCGCAACCAAATCGATCGCCGCTAAATTTTCGATTCCTTACACGACATAAACATTTTTTGCAACGTATAGGTACTCATTACATCGCGTTAAACAAATCATGTGACAAAGCACACGAACGTGTTGACCACAGTAGTGTTGAATGCACAGTGGCATTCAAATTTTTAGCTACTTTCTTTTTTTTAATAAAATATTTGCATATATATTTGATATTTAGAAAGAATAGAGGACAGGATTATCATTTTAGTCAGACCCGTTTATCTCCCATTAAACATTCCCCGAAGTTGATCCCATCTAGACGGCGAGTTTCGGCATGATACAAAGGGAGAATTACGCAAAAATTCCGCCCGAAATATTCGCAGCGGAAATTCCGCAGCTGACGTGAGCATTTGTGTGCCGCAGAGGCCTTTATGCGAAACTTCGTTATGCATAAAAGCGGATGACAATCCGGCTGGTGATGATGCATCGCGCACGTGCGATGCTCCCGTGCTGTCGTAATGGTGCTTTTGACGCGCTCGCATAGATCCAATTACCGGTTTCTGAATTGTTTCGCAACGGAAGTCGCGTTAACTTCTCTTGTTTTTTTTTTTATTTTTTACCGTCCCGCGACACGTAAATGAACACGGATATTTAACTGTGTTCCCTGTTCCCTTCGGCATTTTGCTGGCCACGCAACCATCTTTTCGCCTCAAAAACAGAAGGTAGCGAGTCGCTACTTGGCGTATCATACACGGGAAATGCCTGTATAACGAGGTAATAACGTCTCGCAGTCAGCCGCAGTCGAAGGAGCTTCCGCAGTGATCGTTTAACGTTGCAGAAAATAATCCACGAACTTCGGCTCAAATTAATGTTCGCTTGTTGATTAATTTTCCGCCTCAAACGCGTGTAACCGATACCTCCTTTACCTCGTATCGCAATCGTGCTCCCTCATTGAATATTCCGACGACATCTAACCGACGACGTGACTCGATTATTGAGAGATCGAGGAATGACGAATCCCAATACTGGAGATTCGAGCGAGATTCTATCTCGTGCATCGAGAATAATATTAAGGCGGATGCGCCAAAGATCGATATATAACGTAGCAAAAGTTACGTTAATTACAGACTGCTCTTATTTTATCGTAAATTATGAAAATTAATTAAATTAAATCACTCTCTGTTATTCTTCAAGTTTGCATTTTTTAAGCAAACATCTTTCTATTTGATTTGAATAATTTTTTTTCGTTTTGCAACGTTCAAATGTAATACAAATTGGATTTAAGTTCAAGTGTTAAAGAATACGTGCTCTAAAATAATCTAAAGCAACCCCGAGGGTGTTTATTTTCTTGGAATTTCGTTAAATTCGGTACTTTGTTTTACTCTTTTTCTCTCTATTTCTCTTGCCTCCGCGGAAGACGCTCTGTTCTTGTTCGATGAGTTACTTGTACGTACAAATCACCGTATACCGCGAACAAGGTGTAACTTCAACGGCGGCGAAACGGGGTCAGTTCGCGAGTGTGTAAAATCCGCCTTCCAATCCGTATCCGCGTACCGCGAAGGTCGGAGCAGATTGCACCCGCAAAGCCCGAGCGAGCGCGGGGCCGCGATTAAGGGTTGGCCGGGCGCCAGTCACGAGGCGCATTATCCGTCTTCGGCAGCCGGGGAAATAAATTTACGGGTCATGCTCCTCTCTTTTCCGTTCTTGCTCTCAACGTGGGATGGAATGGATATATTTGTGACAGTCCCCCTGTCCGTCGTAAGTGAAATTGAATTTATCGCTCGGTATCGCAGAATTCTAATCCGCATACGATCGTCGTCGTCGACGCAACGATACATACGTTAAGATCCATTGTTCAAAGGGCAGTAGTCCCGCGTTCAGATAATCTTGATAAGATTCGGCACGCTTGATCTCTCTATATGTTTGTAAATCCAATGACGTTTACGTTTACTCGCTAGATGATCAATTTCACCGAGAATCGTGGAGCTCATTAAATTGTTGATCCAATCCTATTCTGCATTTACTCATCTGCGCTCGCGAGTGCATAATAATCTCGTTCAATAATACACGCTCGTTTACGAGTGTCGCAGCCCGGTGTGGCCGGGATGCACGCCCCCGTCTCTCCTCCGACCGTCTTTACGGCCGGGCACAAAAGGGTTCGCCAAATAAAACTCGGCAAACTCATTTTGTTCCTGCGTCACGGTCCGCTCGCAACCCGATCGAGCCTCGTCATTTTTTTATAGGCGCATATGGCGCTTTTACCCGCCTATCTCTCTCTCTTCTTGCCACCTCGCGTTGCAAATAGAACACGCTCCGTCTATTTGATCCGACCTCGATTCGAACTCGGTGGCTCCCACCAGCTTCTATCACCATCCCCCAAAATTATCATGCCATACGCTCTATCCTCCAATAAAAGGATATAAGGCATACTAGTCGATTCCTAAATAGAATTTGAGTCTGGCTTTGACCCGGATTCACTCGGCTTCTGCGCGCCGTTTACGGTCGTTTTTGCGGTCGGGTTTATCGCGTTTCTCATTTATGATGTAAAAATACCGCGTCACTTTTGGAGAATGGTATTGAATGGTATTTGGCCCTAATGAAAGATAAAGCGATCGTAAAAATAACTTAGATAACTCACCAAATTTTATTTGGCGTTCTATGCAAGACAAGAAAGTTACATAAAAGCATGTTGGAGGCTTAATTTTGCTTCAAAAAAGATAATTCCTCATTGTAAAGCAGAAATATGATTGTTTTGAATAATTAGTGTATCCAAATCGTTCAAATATAACGAGATCAAATTTATTTCTTAAGAGTATATCTGCATGAAATCGCTTAATTCGTAACTGCCGTATTCACGTTGATAAATGCCTCAAAGTGGTCTTTATATGCTATACAGTAAATAAAGAATCTCTCGATGCGATTAATATAAAGCCGAAGGCTTTTCAGACGATAACGCGGAGTTTCCCCTCTCTTTGCAGACACGGCCTTTTATTCGCAACCCCAGTTTTTTCGTAAGCACCATTTCTTGCGGGAAAGAGGGTTGCGTTGTGAGCTAAACTTTTTTTCCAGAACAACTGATAGTAAGTTTTGAGTACCATAGTTTATTTTTATGCACAAAGATCTGCTGCTATAAAGATTCATTAAATCCGTTTCATAAATCTTTATTGTCCTGAATAAAATTATCTCTTAAAAAACTAAGTCTATTATCATATTACATGAAAGGTTAAATTAAGATTTTAGAAAATAATTAACATGTCTGCTTGTACTTCAATTTTATTTTAACTAAATGGAGTGCGTTATCATTGCGATATAAAGGTAATAAACTGAAAAAGTGTTTAAAATATAAAAGATTGAAAGATTTAAAATGATCCTCCAACAGTGGATCAGAGCATCCTTATCCTTTCTGTGAATGTACGCAGTTAATTCGATTGTCTCTGTACAAGTATTGTACTTGTTTGAAAATTATTAGAGGTAACTGCCTGTTGAATTAATCAACTTAACTAATCGATTTAACACAATAAATAGACTTATAATGGATAAATGGCTGAGTTATCGTAATAAATTAACTTACGCCATATCACTGATGTGCTTTAAGCGAGCCATTAATCTGATTAAAATCTTAACGGGAATAGTAATTATTCGTGAAAAATTTTGATTGTCGCATATTACAGCGAACATAAGATCCATTTTATCAGTTGTTATGTTTTTAAATATTGACTCCAAAGTGTCTTTTTTTTTTAATTTTACGTGCGCGCTTATGAGTTATGTAGCTTTTTACAGACTGCGATTTTTATTCGTCTTGATTTTATAACATTAATGGTACAAAATGTTGTAACGCCTGTAACAATACACATGCGTTACATATATTTGTTTAGTCTGTCGAACTTCGATTAATTCCCAACGTCAATTAGCAGGTTTTTGCGGAAATGTCACTACATCTAGAATGCAATGGTCTACGGATTTACGCCCACACTTTTGCAGAGTTATTGCATACAGCGTGCAAACAAGGCAGTTACTCAGTGTCCATGTAACGACAATGATATTGCATTTACAGTGGTAAATAGAGCGCGGTACGACAATGATCTCATCAAGAATAAAATCACTGCGCTGTCGGCAATATCCGGTTATCTATCCGCCCACTCGTGCACATTTCAGTGCGCATGCCGTATATATGCGAAACACTTTTTAATTAAACCTCGACAGATTTCATTTCTATACGTCTCTTATTAATCCCGGCCGCATTCGAGTTTAATTATTTAAGATTCACTGTTATGAGATGCAATAATTATATCGTTTGATTACTTTTTTTACTACAAAAATTACATTTTATTTATCAGGAAGAAGAGAAATAAATGCCGACAAAATTTATATCCAAATATCGCTAAAGTATTTTCGAAATATTTGAAAAGAACTTAATAAAAGATAAAAATATTCATCTTTTTAATGAATATAGTTTCGCTTTATTGCATCTCTTATTGACTCGAGTTTTGTAAATAGCATTGATGCACATGTACTATTTACAAAAACTTGACAAATGCAATAAAGCGGATCTATCGGTTTGTGTCAAAAATTTTTGCAGATAACAAATATTTATTTTTTCTGCACTCTCTGTAAATGACTTAATGCTGTATTAATCAGTTTTTTATTCAGAGTTAGAGAAAAATGTATTTATTTTTATCGAAAATTATCTATAATTATCCTACTATTATTTTAATATATTTACGAAAAAGTTTTTCTTTTATCGTGTTTTTCTTTTAAGTATCTATATTCCGGAAATATAAATTACAATTCCTACATTTTTTTATCATTAGAACTTGTGTTTTGCGAAATTTGCGGTCTTGCTGTAACGACTCGGTATCCCGCTGCCGAAACAAGTGTTTGCTGCGAGGTTGCGAGCAAGAAAGTACAAAGACGTGAGTGTCTACATACGAGAAGTATCCGCTTAACTGGCAGCTTGTTAATTAACGTGTTTCCCCCATTAAAGTTGCACTAGATAATGTTCAAAAGCGGACTGCGCACGATGTACCTATATATATATATATATGCTTATATTACGTAGGGTAAGTGCCTATTTTGTGTGTGTTTCGCACATATACCCGCTTGTCGAGTGCACGCGGCTTTTGCACGCGGATGATACAAAGGACTCTTGACGGATGTTTCGACGTAATGGACGTAATTCGACATAGGTGCGATTCAACCGCGACGTTCAATTCTGGCTTAACCGAATCGCACGTTTTTGACTACATTATCGCTGTAGATAATCCATCCTCGATAACAACAGCACGCCGGTTGTTCTAGTTTCGATGAAAGATAGGCATGTAAAGATTAATATCTGAAACGATGTAAATAAGTGTACCCATAATCTTGAAAGATAGATGAAAACAAAATTAGAAAATAATTAGAAACTTTATAAAATTGTAAGATGATAACAAGTAAAATTACGAATAATTATAGAATCAGTAAAATTGTAAAATAATGTAAGAAATGGTGACAAACGAACGACGACGTTTAAAATGTATAAAGCATCTCGCGTATATGAAAACAAGACATTTGAATTTTTTTAGACAAAAGAGATTTAGTTTCATTTTTGACGAAGAAAGGATATACATATATTATGTAAAATTTATACGTTCAATTATTAAGTAAGTCATCCTCGTTTAATTTTACCGCAATAAATCGACTCCCCCATCTTCCTAGCTTCAGGATTTATTCAGGAAGTTCTTGGCACTTGGGAATAAGATACTCGCACGCAGATAACAAGCGATCTGTCAATGATCGGTATTTAATAAAGCTAATTGATCGAGGAGAAAGCGTTCTACATTCGCCATTAATGCGATCGTCCCTCGTTCAATCCGACTTTGCGTACACTGGTGTCGTCGGCGTCGTACCGTGATCTCCCACTTCGTTAATTATTGCTGCTAACGAGCGTGGGCGCTTCAACGGGCGAGAGAATTGCAGGCGCGACACCGGAAAGAAATGAGCCGTGTCCTTGTAAGCTTTTCCTCTTACGCATTTTTTTTCCCGACTTGAAAAAATGCCGTGAGAATTTTGTGTTTTATCTTGATTTTCAACATGCGTGATTGCATCGCGGAACAAAATGATTTGCCCCTCGTCAGCCCTCAACTTTATATCTGCGAAAAAGGCACTTGCGCCATTTACTTACTAACTAATTATGGTAACGTGACGAAGCCCTCGTTCGTCAATTTCTTTTCATGCCGTAAAAATCGAACGTGCTTCGAAATTCAATAATAAAGTATTAGCAAAAACTTTATCGCAACTTTCTCCCTCATTTCTAGTCAGGGGCAAGAAATCTGCATGGAGCGAATGTTGTTCACCACAGGCTGAATCAGAACTGAGCGAAAGAGTTAACTAGTTTCCATGTTGCTTAATAAATAGCGCCATTAATTACCTTCAATAAAAAAAATTCTTTCGAAAACTCTCTAGTTCTCACGTATTGTGTATTGTTACTATATTTTTATAATCCTCCGCATCCTAATGTTAATTATTTTTTCCCATTCCTTTCGATTCATTCGCGATGCAATTCGCTCAGTTCGATACCGACTGTGAAGAACCGAAACGCGATTATTTTCCAGTTCGTTCGCGGGATTATTATCGCCTCTCTTATTTCCTGTTTTGCTCGCGTCAAAGTGAATTATTTCTCCAATTTCGACGATTGCCATAAGAGCGATCGTCGCTGAACCACGTCGCGAAACTCGCGCGGCTGCAAATTGAACTCCCTTTCTCTTTCTCTCTCGTCACAATGAGAGAAAAGCGTAGAAAAGCCTCGGGAGGATATGCGAACGGAATTGCTGTCCGTTTTCGTGGCTTGTCGCTCGATTAATTGTTCAAAAGCCCGCGCGTTCGGAAGGCGCAAGAGTAGCGAACGCGAAATCTGGGTCGAAACGTCCGGGGGCCGGGGATAGAAAGCCTAAGGGCAATTCTCTAAACGGGGCTCGACGGCTTAACGTCACGACGGAACACGGATATACAAGTTACAGTGAGTTGCGGTGGCGGCGTCAACACGTCCATTATATAATCATTTCGCCGTTCTTTCGTATCTCAATGCGTCAATTTACAACATTTATTCGCGTACGCTTATTTATATCGATAGATTCTACAACTTTATTGTCATAATTGTATTCACTTTATTTGACATTAACAAAGTTAAGTTAATTATTGATACAGTGGAAGTAATTATAACAAGTTCCCACGGTTCCCCTTAAGGTTTAGCTGGAACTCATATGGGATTTTAGTTGGTAGGCGATGGACTTACGTCCGTTGAATCCAACACTACCTCTGCCTTGCCCGAGGCGGGAGTGTCTTTGGAAGATTTCCCCATGTAAAAAAAAAAGTTAATTATTGATATTAAGTTTCTTATCACATACAGAACAACTTTATAATACATAAGTGTATGAGGCTATGTATTAATTAGCTTTCAAAATGATAACAAATTGGATTATGCATCAGAAAGTTTAGCAATTATTTCTAATTGATGCTTTCTCGAATCGAGCTATTACTTCAAACATCGATGTTAATTACAAACGCTTGCAACGTCGATCAACTCGGAATAAGCGCCCACTCGCGCGGTGGTTATTTGATGTCGCGCAAACTAATATTATTTGTAGATACGTTAGAGACATTTCACCGGAAACTGTATCTAGTCTGTGTTACGTACGTTCATCATCAGGACAAGCGTATGTATCTTTATTTAACCCGTCAGAGTGTATCCACACGAGGTCCCCGCAATACTCGCTATAGAGACAACATTTGTAAATGGAATTTTACGTAAAAAAGATAATAAGAAAGATTATAGAAATAATTTATACTACAATAAAACAAAAACAAGTCAAAGAAGCATATAAAGTTTTTCAACGTAAGAACATACACATAGTGCATGAGATAACTAATTTTATATACGAGAATTCGATTATTTATTGGATTTACTTCTTGATTGTGGCTTTATATATGTACCCATTACGGTCAAAGATATTCCACGTTTGTTTTCCCGTTTCATCTTTAGCCTGCTTTTATTGCGTTACACAATCGGCGGCATGGTAAATAAGTAACCGACACCCATTCGAGCCGTAAGTGCGCACGAGGCAGCAACTAGTATTAATTATTAATTGAAAACATGCTGGAAATGGTGGTGCTTCATCGGCGCTAATGCTAGTCTTCAGCTGCCTTCGTATCGATTTGTCTGGCCGATTCGTAAAGCCGATCCAATAAATACGGGACGCATGACAAGAGACGCAATTAATAATTTACAATCATAAATACGGATACTCGCTTTACGGGGACGCTCATAAGAGGATTGAAGTCTCGCGCGACGGACGTAATTTAATAACATGAACGATATAGAAATCAATTCTGATTTGCTACATCAGAGCTGTCTAGCTTATGATGAGAAAGAAAGAATCAATTTTACACTAAATCTTTTTTATTTGCATCTTTTTTTACTTCTACATCTAATTTCTTTGATAAAATGTACTCGTGTACTTTAATAATGGTTGATATAGTATTATTGAAAAATGATCAATCATTATTTATAGGCCTGAGATATTTCTCACATTTAATGTCGGAAGACACATCATTGGCAGAATTACAGTTATATTGCCACTGGACATTGCATCAACGTCATTTAATTAATGCGATACTAAAAGTGCCAATCGTCAATCAATATGTTTTTCTTTGTCAGATAAACGTCAGAGACAAGTTAATTAACAAGTACTTTATATTTATATCAATTTGATTTTTTATCAATATTTATTACTCTCATAATTGCAACATAATTGAAAACGTTGCTCATACTGATACATACATAAAAGCAGCCTTCGATCTTTTAGGATTTTAATGTTTATTTAAATAAATAAATTACTATTATACCTAAAGACCACGCATTTTACGATACGTATAATCTTATGATTTTGTAATTAATTATTATTCTAATTTTTTAAAATAATATTTTAAGAAGAACTTAAAATTATTGTGTTTAATATAAAGAAATTAATATTAATTTAATATAAGAAATACAAAATATATATCCGTTGCAAAATTAAACAATTAACTCATTTTTAATTATTGGAAGAAATTCGAGAAGTCAATTCAAGTCGGTCTGCGCATTAATATTAATGGAACAAGCGTTTCGTATAGAGGTCAAGAATTGGAATTCCATCATCCACTCGAGCCAAATATTTGCCGAAGCCTATACTGAGGCTGTGAGTGAAACTCAAACAGCATTTTAAATTACATCTTAACGACGAGTAGGAATGACTGCGAAGGGTGAATTTTTTGCAGACTTTTAATATCGAGTATTATATAAAAGCTCGATTCTCTTTACATGTGTGTAAGATGATATTATGAACCATGAAATCTTTGGAGGAACATTTCAAGCAAATCGTCTTTTTATATGTATAAAAGCTTCATAATTAGTTGTAATATGAAGTCTCCGTCACTTCCAGAGGCTGAAGCCTTTCTAAAAAAGATTCTATTCTGCTGACAAATGATTTGTTAATGCCACGACGAATATGTTTCTTGTATTTGCAACTTTCTTGTATTAAAAAGTATTAAAACTTACATGTTTGTTACGTTAAAGGAATATTTCGCAAAATTGAAGTAACTAGTAAAACCTTTTTGATAAAAATCCTGGAAACCGTGCATTTGTTCGTAGGAAGGGATAAAATATGGCAATTAATAAAACCCTGGGGATTATATGCATGTCTTATCGCGACGTGATATACTTAATAAAGTAAGCAGACTGCTATTAAGGCAAACAAGATCGCTGGGGAATGAAGAATATACGTACGTTGCGTAGGTGTAACTGGGTCGAACACTTGCCTGAGCGATTTTCGATATCTGATATCGTCGACGAGAGACTCTTTGTGCAGAAACACATTTGTACACAAAGCAACAGGCGTTTTTACAAATCGTTTTAGTTTCTCTACAAAATCTTCAAGAGAACTCCTACTTTATTTCCACTATTATAAAAAACATCGTTTGTACTTTCACGTAATTATTTACCCTCACTTTCTCTTTGCTCGTATTTTATTCCCGCGCTGATTACTTCGAACGCTTATCCGAACCCCTCACCCTGCTTCTGATCATTCTTTTACATGCAGTAAAAATGTATTTCTCTCGTGTTTATTTATCACCGGTGAGGAGTTTCCGCTGGCCGTCGCAACTCGGTGGATCGATAATTAATAGAGCGCATTGCGGACACGCTCCCTCGCGACGCTCGAGTTCGACAACCATAATGCAATTGACAGTAGTGGAATAATGACATTCTAGCGCGTATGTACGTACAATCGCGGAGGGATTGGCAACGCGAACGATTAGCAATTAGAGACGCTAACTACTGCCGGATAGGCGATAACCTCGGGATTCATTACCTTTTCGCACGCACACGCTGCTAGGCGAACTAGGTCGTGTGTGTATCGCGAAAAGAAAAGCCCGTCTCAGAGAACGTCGATATATGAGAAGAACACCCGCGCGATTTTCCTTCGAATCAATCCAGGCGGATAAGTGCAAATTCGCGAAAAAATGGAGCATCATGCAGCCAGCGTATATTTTCCCTGAATAACTTCTCCAAACCTCTGAACTTTTGAACTTCTGCATAGCTATTGATATCATTCATTATCATCATATTTTATATGCGAAAACAAATATTTCAATTATTTTACTCGTCATACGTCATGTAAATCATTAAAGAGATAAATCTCTGAGTTCTCGCGAGATTTTCGAGCGTCCTACTTTGATGTCATTATATTCCTCGTTATGGTACCATTTTAAGGTACGATCTCTCCGCAAAATTTACGGTTAATTGATCGGTTAGCGACGCGGAGAGTATTTCATCGCGATGATTGGCGCTTTGTGTTTCGGCGTTACTTCGAATTTCAAACGTCAGCGACGAAATGCGTACCCGCATCAGATTAAAGCGGATTAACACAAAGGGTGGAAAAGGCGTTGGCGTGTCAAATATCCGTCCGGGTGCAGACTTGTTGATTTTCGGTAGCGAGAGGGACGGCTATGTGGCTTCGCGGCGGCAACGGCGTTTAACCGTTATGCAAATGTGAAGCGTTTAACGATGTGAGGAACTACAGTACTGCAGACGGCGACTGTAGCGCGGAGTGATAATGTTGTTACGGCATTGTAATACACCTGCCGAGCTAATCAATACGCCACTACGACGAAATTCTACGGTTGTTCACCCTTAAACACGTCTCGCCGGTCTGACGCCCCGCGCATAATTACCTGATATCCCGAAGCGATATACCTACACATCCAACTGAAATAAAAAAAATCACACACGTTCGAAGGATATTGTGCGCTCTTATTTTTCTTAGAGAAGATGCCTAGACACTAGCGATTAAAAATTCAGGAATGTAGCGGGTTGAGATTTTTATGGACGTGAATAATGGATAGTGACAGTTTGTTTCTCGATTAAGTTCAAGTAGGTCGTATGTTAGCGGAAATTTTAAGTTCAGAGGTTAATCAGAGAGGCGTGTGGCATTAAATTTCGTAGATGAAAGGAAGGATGTGCGAGGGCTCTGCAACAACCTGCATAAATTTCCATACGTGCACCCGTGCGCGCGCCCGCGCGTTATTTCCCCCGTGTCTCGCTTATGCATTAGCGCATTAATATCGCTAATCGATTCGATATGACAGTTAATAATGCCACGTATAATGCGCGCGCGTTCACGGGTGTTTCCGTGGGAATTATTGTTACCTGTCGATTAATAATCAAGGACCTGGAGAGAAATCTGAGAGACACTTGGCGCGGTTAATATGTGTATATCGCTGCAGGTTTCTCCTCGTCGAGAGAGAGAGAGAGAGGCCTTACAACGCAACCCTGAACTCACGAGATCGATCCGGCGTTAACGCCAGAGCCACGAGAGAGAGAGAGAGACAGGCCCCCGCGATGGAAGCGCGTGAAATTTTATTAAGAGGCCGGGGGTGCTATCGCGAGGACGTATATCAATCGCGAGATTTATCGCAATTACTGGACAATAAATCAACTTGCTGGGCGGACGCAAAATTACTCGGACATCACCGAGAGTCCGAAAGATTAAGAAGCTATCTCGAGAGCTTAAATACGTCTTCATTCATTTCACGTCTCCCTTTTTCAGACATCCGTTGAATCTTAGAACCATGAATGTTAAATGCATACCGAGAGAATAACTGTTACCGCTTAGATTCGGCGAATAAAATGAGCAATGACGATCGAGTGACGATTAAAAGGTCAGGATCGATAATTCATGAAAGCCAAAACCGTTACCGCGATTCGAGAATTTAACGGACGGATCAAGTGATTGAAATTGAAATAATTAGATTGCAGTCTGTCTTTTATATCGCAATGGGATCAAGATACATGTATGTGGGCTCAAAATTGGCCAAAGTTATAATTAACGTATTCGTATATTTTACGCGCTGCACGTGACGCTTATTTTAGATAGTATTTGCCACTATTGAACGCCTCGTCGAAGTCACACGTCGCAGGAGCGTAGAATCGTGTCTTCGTATATCTCCTGGATATATTAATAGTAACTCGCGATATCGAGTTATCATTGCCCCGTCCACCGTTCTCCTTATTTTACTCGGGCGCGCTATTTTCAGGCGAACGCTAAAGACGGTTCAGGCGAACCGAGCGAAATTGGGTCAAGTACGAAGCACGTCACGTCATGTCACGTTCGAGCCGACGTTTGCCGCAACCGCTACGTATACGGCAATTAAATAACCCGTAAATACCCCGTTAAAACACACCTCAGTGCAGAGAAGTAGACGAGACCGGCGCGTCATTGTCGCGAAATCGCGAGACTGCATTCCGCGCTCAGTTTATGCTTGGCCGAGCAGTAACAATGTTAATACGACGGAGATTAAACGTATATATACGTATGCGAGAAAGAAATTCGAGATTTACGAACGACAATGGGGAAATTACTACTCTCAAGATTAATGTACCATCGAGTCTCATTTCGTGTATATGTAATATAAAATTTTGATTCTCCAAGTAGATCTCGATATGCCGACATTGCTAAATTATGTTGAACATTTTACTAATTTCCCAACGCGTACAAGTCTATACTTTTATATGTTTGAAAATTGTTCGAGGAAATTTGGATCTCACCAGTACTCACCACTACTGCGATAACATTAGCAAAAACATGATTGCCGTCGAATTATTAGAGACGGAACGGAAAAAAAAGTAGTAAAGGTAGCTGATATTGCAGACGCACAATCAACGATAGAGATTAGCGAGCATCATATAATCGACCACCGATATATCTAATTCATTAGTTTGAGACACAGCAAATTTTCTCTAACGGCTCTAATTTAATTTAAAGCATTTTGTGTTTAAAGCATTTAAGCATTAATGTAGATGTCAGGCGACGACTGACATCTACATTAACGTAATTGCGGGACCGTTGTTAAACGTTGTTGAACGTCAGGAAGTGACATTGCTTGTGTATCATCATTTGTCACATGCCACGCGCTTATTCTACAATCTACAAAATAATTACGAGACGCGCTGGCGAAACTATATTACTAGAAGTTAATATCCAGAAAGAACATTATTCGCGAAGAGCATCTTGCATGATATAAAATATTGAACAGATTCAAAGGTTGCGGTTGGTGCCGCGTAAATATATCACGATGCTGGTTTACGACACAAGTAACGGCACGCAATTGGACCGAAACCGGAAATATGCACTCTTTGGAGGAACGTAGCTTGATATTTTACTGTTCAAAGTATAAATATATTTTATTTTATTATTCTCAAACGCCATGTTATACCTATGTAAGATCCGTAGCTACGCTGTGAAATCTATCTCACATGTGTCATCGTATCTCCTGACATGGGTCGGACAATGCATCCGCTTTTAGCACATGTCAATATTTTACGTTTAAAGGGCAAAAAGGAAGAAGACATTCCCGTGATACTTGTCAGTGACGAAAGTCAGTGACTTGCGTGGCAGATGATACATAATGCCGGGGACAAGGCTATAATAATATAAATTAAGCAAAAAAAAATGCATGATGAGGCGTCAATAAAAATCTGACCATTTCGGTAAACAGTAAAATTTTTTTATTTTTTAGTGTTATCAATAAAGCTCAGTAACCATAAATAATAATTTTAAAAATAAAAAGATTGTAAAATAACGTTTGTATTCAATTGTAAACGTGCGGTTATTTACTATAATAGGATTAGTAATGTTATCGAGTTTCTTCTTTCTCATTACTAATTTTTGCACTTTCTGGATAAAAGTTGACTTTTCCTTTCAGAGTAAGAAAATCGCGATATTGCAACTAAACGTTTCTATTCAATTAGCTCTATGTGAGCGGCTACGATTCCATTTTACCTCGAGTTGGAAGAATGGGGAAACTGGCAGTGCAATTAAGTAAACGAGGTAAAGAGGCCGGTTTTTTATTGTCGGTGAAGTGAAGAAGGGTTTACCCTTTCGCGGCGAATGTTCTACAAGTTGAAGAAAAGACGTCCGAAAAACGCAATGAATAATTCTCACCCTGCGATCGGCAGGGTTCGTTTATACATTCATAATGTCTTAATGAACGTTTAACAGGGGCAGTTTCCAGATGTTATCCGAACAAACTTTATTCACCGTGATGACCGAGATTTAAATTTTCAGATATTCTCGTCGAGATAAGTTACATGTTATCGATTAATCCTCTAATGCTTTTTGAGAACACGAACCTTCGCCTTCGCTTAACTATTCGTCAAATCTTTTTAATATTAAAACAACATAATTAAAATAATAGTAAAACAATATAAATTTCAATATATATTTAACATAAAAATCATAAAATAGCATCCTAACATTTGTTACATTTTATGTAAACATGTATAGAGTAATTATAATTAATTATTTTATCTAGATAAATGCATTTATTCGAAAAATAAACAACATTTTCGATCTTTCTGTAATTTGTGAACTGATCTAATTAACGATTAACCTTTGTTGTCCTACATCAAAGTGGATATCGTCATCCCGCGTATAATATTCCACACTCTCAAAGTAACCTATTATTGCAAAATTAGCGAGCTATAATTTCAAAATCTCCATAACATTTTTCAAATAATAAAATTTGAGTGTTAGAGTAAATATCGATAATATCAAAATGAGAACGAAGCACTTGACTTTGCCGGTTTGGACCGCACAGACACAAAAAGAGAAATAGTTGATTGCACGATTGCAATCCTAATTGTCCATATGTATTGAAATTTATTGAAATCACAGGGCGAAGGAAGATAGTAATTTTGTATTTCCATATTTTTGGGTCTCGCCTGTCAAATACGTTAAAATTACGCGTGTCGTTACAAATATCGCGCCGCAGTTGCGAACGATGAATAATTTATTTCCGCACTTCCCTATAGTTTCGGAACTCCGAAATCCTGCGCGGAGAGAGAGAGAGAGAGAGAGAGAGAGAGAGAGAGAGAGAGAGAGAAAGAGATAGAAAGAGAGAGAGTCGCACGCACATTGCTAACGCGTACGAGCGCGCGTCGCGCGGATATCCCATATTCGCGAAAGGGAATATTTAACGCGCGCGTCCCTGTGGATATCCAGAATTTCGAACGAGCACGATAGCACCGACGAAAATACGTAGCGAAAAGCGTGGAAACGCGACAAGTACCGTTGGCCGGCCAGCGTTACGTTGTTTTGACGTTGCACAATCACGCGATTATTAATACCGCGACCACTCTCTTGGCGCGACAAGGGGGAGAATGATTCATCGACGAGGCACGATCGCGCGCAGCAAACGACGCGCGCGTGGAATTCCGTGATAAAGGTGAGAGTTTGCCCCGTCGCGTACATGCGACCCGCGTATTTTCAGACTCTCCCGGAACCTTTACACGATCAAGCCGCCGAGAAGTAGTTTTTCTGACGCGAAAATAGAAACTTAGAGGCGCACATCGAGGCTCTTATTGCGTTTATTACCGACGTGTCTTGAGATGATAAGCAATCGCGAGAACCACGCTGCTTTTACCCGTGTCTGCTTATGTAAGTCTCCGCGTTTACGGACCCTATTTTTCTTTACAAGAAATTAAACTGTGATTTCGTTTGGCGACAATGTCGAAATACGACCGAATGACGGTCGACCCACATCTTTTTAATATTCAATGCCGAGTACCTCTCGATAATGTTCGAAGCTCTGACTTAGTATCTGATAAAAAAAATAAGTCCTGTTGAATTTAAATGAACGTGGAAGTTTCGTTATTTAATTGCACCGTGGGAAGTTCGCGAAAGGTCCTTCTTATTTTCTAATTATTTGTAACGTGAAATCTGTCCGTACCTCGACACGTTTCAATTGAGAAAAAAACTTGACCGTTAATTGGCGAGAAAATCTGCCGTTAAGGTTTAACTCGGATATTCATAGTATTTTTACGTAATTTACCACATTAGCACCTGTCGATCCGTTTTCATTAAAAGCGCATTGTCCTGGCAGGCAAGAAAAGATCTATCGTCCCTCCATTCTTTTTATCGTCCACATATTTTTACGTATTTGCCGGCGTTTTTACCACATCCAGTTATCCCCGCAAACAATGCGGGGACTTGATCAAACAATTTTTTTCGGCTTTGCCGCGAATTTGTTCTGTCAATCCAAGATTGAAATAATATTACTGTATTTTGTTTTTTCCTATGTTGCTTTTACTATCAAATCATCTTACAAAAGTAATTTAACGTTTGCCGATGATTACGATAAAATTATATTTTAAAATAAATTTCGCAAATAAAACATCAGAATATAAATGCTAAACATTAATTCAACGGTATGGTTCAGTAGAAAATGATAAAATGTCAATAAGTTAACGTAATTTTATATAATAATTGAAAATTTTAATGTTTTATTGCAAATTAATATTTTGTGGATAAATTTCGAGAATTCACAATTTTTATATTTGAAAAAATATCAGTAAAATTAATGTGATTTTATACAGTTATCAGAAATTTTAACATTTTATTACACATTAATATTTAATGTATAAGTTATTAAAAACTTATTACCAATGTAAAATTTAAAATGTAAAACATTAAAATTCCTGAATACTACATAAAGGTATTATATTTTCGTATTAAACATTTTATTATTTAATACTGAATCGTCAAAATTTATATTTTTATATTTTATGCACAAAGTGAACTGTGTCTGAAATATAATTTTTTAATAATTATTGGTCAAATAGTATCAGTTATTTATATAAATGTAAAACTAATTTAACGGAAAAATATATTTTTAAAAATAGAGAAAATATTTTGTTATAGAAACAAAAAAAAAAGATATTTTTTAATTTTTGTAAACTGATTAAACTTAATAAAGCCGATTATTTTATTAATTGTATTAATTATTATTGAATGGAATAACGTTGCATGAAATTTGTTTGTGGTTCAATAAAATAATCTGTCAAAGCTTAAAAGAATTATAGAAGTTTAATAAAAATTAACTTCTTATCGAGAAAACGAATTTTTAATTTCGGGAAATATAAACTAAATACGGTAAATTTTACAATGGATTTATTTTACGATGGAAAATTAAGAACTTCGTAGTTTATCATGTTGACACAGTCGGACACACACGCGGTTTCTAAAATCAAATGACGATAATATTAATGGATTAGATGAGATACACGAACATATATACAATTTGCACAAATCATAGGAATCATAAGAGAATTAGTTTTCAGCCCAAATGAGAGATTTACCGTTCAAGCGCGAGGGATGTAAGTCGAGATGTAAGCTTGCGGGATAGACAAGCCGAGCCGATTCATTACCTCGGTTTCCGATTATCGATGGGTTCTAATTTAACCGGGCTAACTGCCTAATTAACTTTCTGCCCCGTGCAATGTATCGCGCGAGTAAAAACAGTCTCAGTCAGGGGAGTACGAGGGGAGAGTGGTTTCCACTTACCCTGCCTGTCTGTCTTATCCCGTCTCGTCGCTGAGATCACTGTCCCTCCTCCCTCGACGAGCGGCACAAAGAATCACAGTTCACGAGAAAAGATATGCACGACGGACGACGACGGCGACACGTAGCTCGTGAGCGATCATCCGCGGGAGGGAATTTCTCTTTGTAATTTCTCTCTCTTTCTCTCTTTCGGACTCCGTCGAGTCACTTCCGGAACTCCTCTAAGGAAATCTCACTGTCCCGAAAGCCTCGGGCCGGAAGGGGACGCGTTCACGACGACGACGGCGACAATAACGATGACGACGATGACGATCAAGCCAAGTACACTCACACGTTTCGCGTTGCGCATGTGTATACATATATCTATCTATCTATCCATTTATCTGTATTTATATATATCTCTGTGTATTCATCTTAATGGAACTCACGACGTTTCTTCTTCTCCCTTTCTCTCGCTTTTTCTCCATGTACCCCTCGTTAAACTCACTGGTTCGCGAGAACCTCCGATCGGTGATCGCGTTGTTCCTTCTCGCGATCCACCCTCCGCCCTCGCTACCAACTCTCTCTCTCTCCCTCTTTTTCCCTCTCTCTCTCTCTCTCTCCCCCTCACGCGCACACACACACACACTCTGCAACTAGGATAAAATGATATGTATTGGTTCGCAACGGCGGCCCCCGAAACTGCACCGCTGTCTTCGCGATTCACACGTTCACTTCGGCCGGCGATCGAAAGCGTCTGATTTTCCCAGCCACCCCCGTATCATCCGTCCGTCTCGCGTTGGTTGACTTTCCTCCCTTGTGCTGGGTCCGCTCCGTTCCTCGCTCTGTCTTTCTATCTATTTCTCTTTCTCTCTCGCTCTCTGTCTTCCTCTCGACGGAGACCCCGTTGCGCGCCCCCTCGGACAACAACCCTTACTCACAATTATTTTTGCTTGACTAAAACTAATACGGATTATATACTCCCGGTGCACACGGCTAATATGTCTACACTCGCACGACTATCCCGTGTGCGCTCTAACCCAAGTCATATTTTAAGTACGACGACGCACGGGTGGCGGTGCGACCGTGGGGTTACACTCTCTGCCTCTCACGCTGCCGCCTCCCTCTTGCGCCCCGGTCTGCCGCGACGCGCCCCTACCCGCCGAAGGTATCCCCACCAGGGATGCCGCTCGCCCTTGACGCGCCACCCCGCCGAACAGTGACGTCTCTCGAAAGTTTAACTCCGTCCCCCCTCATCCATTGAGATGTATATGTCGTTTGTTTTTATTTTCTGTCATTAAAGTAAAATGTTATACAGACGATTTTGTTACTTTAACTTATTCGCACGTCGAAAAACGTGGGACGAGTTTATTTTTATTGTTATCCACCCTCGGCTGTGTTAATTAAAATGGTACGTAATACTCGAAAAACTCAAATAGTGAGTTTTCTCGAGAAGGTACTAACTCTTTTGATAAAATTGGAAAGAAAATTTAAAATAAGATGTGATTCATATATCATTAAAGTTATATATTATATAAATTAATATAATATGTGATGTTAGCTCATTGAAATATTAATTAGAAATTAATAGCATCGTGGCACTATAAAGACAAAGCTGCCGTCACATATTTCCCGTCTTTTCCCATTAATTCTGAGTCAACCCTTCTGTAATCGCTCGGGTTCTTCCGCGCGATCGAGACGCCCCTAACGTACTACCCCTTATTCCCCGTTCGGAAAATCGCAGTGACGGAATTCTGTGCCACAAGGTTCCGTGCCGTTAGAATATTTCCATGACGATCTTTACGTGTATCGCGAAGCGTTACAAGTTTATTACAAAGTCTGACTGTTCACCTTTAATAAACTTTAAGTACATTACACGAAGAAATTACCGCTACAACCTTTCGAAGTTTCACTCGGTAAATGTTTCTCGGTATCGTGGCAAAATGCCCCTATTACTTGCGACGCCCTTGAAATTACGACGACCCATCCCTGCCGAGCGGGAGACAGTAACGTAGTCGGAGTATCGCTTTACAGAGAATTATAATTAAAGTAATGATATTTACGTCGCCATGAAATTGTGGGCGTAAAGTTAGCGAACGTACATGAGAGTTTCTAATTCAGCGTGCAAATTAATTATGCAAACTTGCAATGGAACGTATATAATATGTATATGTAATTCATAAACTATAATTTTTCACGATATCCGATATTTCGCGTGGAATATAACAAATTAATGTTTACGCCGTAAATGCAAGCAGATACCTTTCCATCCACATTTATACGTATTATTGCAGAAAGAGAGAGAGAGAGAGAGAGAGAGAGAGAGAGAACATTACGTTATTTTACCTTAGTTGGTACCAAGTCGAGTGAGCCATCAAAGTTACGACAGTCCTTATTAGCGTCGGCGGGGGCTCGTTGAAATTTGTAAGTACCGTGTTTCGTGCGGTAGTTTTTGCGGCCGTTACCACACCGTCACGCTGCGTTTCCCCAACCCCACCTCACCCCCCTCTGTATTCGGTCGATCGACGATAACGTCGGTGTTGTTGTCGTACGTCACTGACCGCCACCCCCGCGAGGAATTATACCCTTTCTCCTGCCACCGTTTTCCCTACCTTTCACGCGACCCCCGCGTCCCCCGTTTCCCTCCTCCTCCCCCTTCGCGAACGGGGCTCAATGGTAGCCGCAGACTACTTATGGTACCTAAACGCCCGATGCCTAAAGCGACGTGTCTGACACGATAGGTGAATGGACAGAAGCCGTCTCTATCCCGCGGCAAGCGCCACACCACTAAATCATGCATATCGAAACCGTCGCGGGGGTGGTCGCGCGCGTCACGTGACGCCGCACAGGGCGCTGCGAAATTAGGGAAGTCGGTACCCCTTCGCAGTACGAGGTAGGTACCCCGTACGAGTCAGAAGCTCTGAGCTCGATCGAGCTACCGATCCTTTTGGATCTGCCATCGATCTCTGCGTGTTATCGCGATCACCGTATCGTGTCGGCTCGAGCTGCAGGTCGCAGACCGAAGGGGATAATTTTAGAGCGGAATTAACAACGACACGTTTCTACTGAAACTGAACGTTTCTAATAAGCAACAGCCAGCTTTCCGCTCGGCCTTCCTGTTTGTCCCTTCAATACACTAACTCTAACTAATATTTATGGCAACGATCCCGCGGGTATTAACGTATTAAAGTCAGGCAAGGCGACTACTTTCCTCGAAAGAACAACCCTCAAACATGGTAAGCGACTCTCCTGGCGACCCTCAGGCCGCGCGAACTCGTACGATCGCGGAAATTGTGCGTTACCGGAAGTCACATATTTCGAAAGTGTCGTGGGAAAGAGGGAGAGAAAGAAGGGACGCGAGGGAGGGAAGAGCGTATCGGGGCGGCTTATCCCTTCCCGCGTCCCTCGGCCGCGAGTTTTCACGAGCTACTCCCCACTCGGGGGTTCGTTTCCCTACCCGGCGGTCGAAGGATTCTCCTATTGACGTGCCGGTTCCCTCCGACCCAACCCCGTGAACCTCTCGCCCACGTCTACCCCCACGCGCACCACCGCCATCCCTCTGGTGCTCTATAGCATGGTCTGACGTAACGCGACGTTACGTCAGATCACCTTCGCGGCCCGCTGCTGCAACGGGTGGTCTCCGGACACTCGCACCCAGCACGAACGGTCTCTCTATCTCTCTCTCTTTCTCCTCCTAACTCTCCTCTTCTTTCTCTTTCCCTGTTGCTGCGCGATGGCATTTCTTATCGCCGCAACGCGATGCTTCTTTATAATCACGAACCCCGCCTTCGCGATGTCACCTTCGCGAGTAGAACACGATTTCGAAAAAAAAGCACGTTAAATGGATAGATAGGCGCCAAGAGGGTGAGAGGAGACTCTCTTTCATCGTGAGGCGCCATGGGATTTGCTAATACAGCAAAAAATTTCTCTTAGTGCGTTTCTCATTAATTTTCTTAGGAAAAAAAAAATAACGAATACTTTTGCCATTAAAATATATCTGCACGTATTTGTTTATGAAAAGAACGGTTTTGCTAAAGTAGTTAGCTAGATATAGATCTAAAATAATTTTTTTGGACCAATTATTATATTAATCGAAATAATTATTGTGTCGGAACGCGCAAAATGCTGCAGAATGTTTTGACATTCTATGTTGAGCCACCATACACAATTATTTTGATTTTGATTTTGCAACGTTTAACAAAATTATGTTTAAATCTGTATGAGTTATTATGTTGAACATCATATTATTTAATATCGCAAGCAATACGGTCCAAGTATTTCCCGTTTCCTATCGATCATTATCTTGCACTTTTCCGCTTTCATTTATTCGTACGTTTATATGCCTATGTATGTACGAACCAAACCCCAAATACATCGCAACAAATTTGCGAGAGCTTGGCGCCATCCTTCAGAGGGAAGTTCATTTATCCAGTTGGGATGTTCCTTTTCTATATGTCTCGTCAACCTCCAACCTTGTTTTTTTTTTTTTCCATAATGTCCCCACACAATCGGCAGATTGCCGTACGACGTCGTGAAAGGAAACATCTACGTACCTTATACGGTACGCAGGTACATACGCAGTTGTTTTAGATTTGCATGTTCCCCTATTAGGTGGTTTTGCATCTGTTTTATCATTAAAGAGCCGTCCGTTTGAATTTCTTCTTTGCACAATGTGTATTTTGCGACATTGTCGCGGACATCAAGGAAAAAATCCCATAAGTCATGCTGCTGCTGATTCATTATTGTTCTCCCAATAATCGGATGAATAGTTGAATTAGGTATCGCCACGAAAGCCGTTAATATCGCTAATAGGATAGTTCAGCGTAACTGCCGTTCGGCCCGTCCGACTATTTCGAAAGAACACCGAGTCCCTTTTCATGGATCGATTTAAAATCTTGTTTTTCGTTGTGTCGTCTTTTTATCTCATTGTACTTTATTTTATTTGTTAATTTCACTTTTGGTAGAAAGAACTCGTTGTGTTTGATGTCTCGAGGAGACTTATTATTCTGTACAATTTAATTCGCAATTGTAGCCGATACGGTTGCGCCCTTTTACACCACCCCCGTAATTCCAGAAGCCGGCGGCTTTCAGGTTTGCTCATTGGCTTCTGTGTGGTTAGTGTTGATAACAATGTAATCATTATAGTAGACTCAAAGAAAGGGAAAGAGAGAGAGAGGAGGGAGAAAGAGGGAGAATTCCAAGAAATAATTGTCTTATTCCGCGTAGGGCGGATATAGAAGAGTCGATTTTACGTAAATGAATTCTTAGAACAATCTTAAGGTTAATACACAATAAAAAATACTCGATTAAATTCGACAACATATATCTTACAAAATATTTGTTTTTTCGTTGTATGCAATTTCTCCCTCTAATTAAAATATATTCCAAGATTCTTAAAATACGTGCGAGGTACATTTACGTGTATCTCTTCTAGTATTACGATTATTATCTGTTTTTATAAATTTCGGGTAAAATTATATTATATATGAGAAATACAAAATTTTGATTTTCTCGATTCACATAAATTCTGAATATTGCGTCTCTTTAAAATTTCAAATTCCATCTTTATTTTAAGTTCTCCGACGCCGCCGTACCGAGAATCGAAAATATCAATTCTACGTTTGCGCTTTGAATTAGCTTTAAGCATATTATATGTCACATCTGCATTTACATAACTTAATTCTGCACAAATATCGTCTCCAGCACAGTTGTTATAAGCATAATTAATTATTACTAAGATACATATTAATATTTTGGTGCATTTTAATATCATTGCTATATGTTATATAGTAAATATCTCAAGATATAGTTAAACAATATATCGCCATTTTAAATATATCTGTGACATATATTTATAACAAAAAAAGTTTTTTAAATACAATATAATAACAAATATTTTTCCATATGGCTAATGCCCGTTCTAGA
>NW_020217983.1:195427-206178 GCF_003070985.1 Temnothorax curvispinosus | reverse complement strand
TCGTGGGACTGTCGAAAGCTTAGCCCCTGTACACTACTGCCAGTACAACCATTTTCGAAATTAGTGCTACGTAGCCACGTTCATTTTCTGACACTATCGATAAAACATCATTTTGGTGCGCGTCCGTGCTACATTTGCAAATGTAATATAGGCATATATATAATATAAATATATGTATAAATTTGCAGTTTGCAGATGTAGCACGGACGCGCACCAAAATGATGTTTTTATCGGCATTGTCGAAAAAAGGAAAAGTAAGAGAGGGAGAGAGGGCTATTAGATATTTATATATAAAATATAAACAAATAACAATGGATAAATAAATTTCGTTAACAAGAATTCACTAGAAAACCTTTATAATCGTTAACACATTTAGTTTATTATCGAATAACGTTCACTTCAGCAAACTGTCAATTATAAACTCAATGCCATAAAACTATGCAATGTGTAATCTTGCATTTTAGTTGCAAAAACAACCGTTTACAAAGAGAGTCCACACTGGGAGATAGGCGTTTATTTTTACACTTTTATTTATTAAAAGTTTTCTACAGTTCTATATTAAATATGTACTTTTAATGCAACTTAAGCAATAGTATATACATTATTTATGGCGTCAGCACACGTATGGCAATTAGATTTTTATTTCATTCTCAAACAATATAACGTGTTTTCCAATTGTACGGATCATTATTTACATCCCACATGGAATTTTGTCGTGTCGAAAATATATCGTACCACATATCGAAGTTTGCTGCAATTCTTGATTGCTGTTCCGTCGGAACTATTGCGCTGTCAATCTTTGTTTTTTTATTCTTCAATCGTATCAGAATTTAAAAAAGCCTTGTCTGTCGGTATGGTGCCGGGGTTGTTCTCGCTATTGCTTCGTGTTCGCTGAAAAAAGTTAAATTAAATATATATTCTCTCGTTTTTAATTAGATAACATCGAGAAAAGAATCTTAGAGCATATGTGATAATAAATTAGCTCATTATTTAATTAAAAAATATTTTGCATTTTTCGTAACTATTTATTTGAATATTTTTTAAGCATCTTTTGATATATATTGAGAGTAGAGTTACAATAAAAAATATTTGTAAATATATAACTAATAAATACAAGCGAAAGGAGAAATACATCCCGTGCAAAGGACAAAAGACTTTTTAAATATCACTCACCAGCCGGTGACATTTTCCGCGGCGTCACAGACGTTAATGAGCTCATTGAAGGCATTTCCAATGCCGCAATTCAGCAATCTCGGACGGCCGTTCACGCAGATGTAATAGTGGTGGCAGTCGACGGGGCTGCGGAAAAACTTAGTCTCGGTGTCCAGGAAGGGACCGTTCCTCACCTCTGGACAGCGGAAACCGAGAAAAGTCTCAGCGTCGCAGTCCGGCACTTGGTCCGGCCAGTCGCATCGATAGCTCTGCGGATTGAAGGCCAGACCCTCCGGACAATCGAACACGTAGCCCCTGCCGTCCACGCAGTTCATGAACTGGCCGCAGTGTTGATGATCGCCGATCTTGAAGTACCCGTATTGATGGGGACAGTCGTCGGTCGGATTTGCCGGCTCTGCAGAAAATTTAATGACGTTTCGTTATTCAATCGCACCTCCGTGGGATCAACTTGATTCATCAGAAATTTTTTCGCTGAATCTCCAATGATTTTAGATAAACAAAACGCGAGACGATTGAATTATTTAACATCTCTCTCGTTAGAATCTTAGATAGAATATTTCTGATAAAAATTTACTAATTTAAATGAGGGACTTACGTAAATTTGGCCTGCCCGTGCAATCTATGTCGATCGGATATCCGCAGGGATAATTAAAGCGCGCTTCAGGATTGAAAAACAAGCCTTCGGGACATAGCTTCTGCTCGGCTATCCCGTCAATGCATTCGATGTAAGCGTCGCACTGATTCTGCACCGGAAAGCGGCCGTTCCTTTCTGGACACGACGCGGATTGGCCACGTTTCGGCGAGAATTGTTGCTGACCGCGATTCGGCTGATTGTCAAATAGCTGATTCACGAATCTGCTGTTTTGACTCAGCGCTGAAATGGCAGTAAATCATTTTTAACTTTAATTAGAAAAATTTCGGTTCAAGTACAGAATACATTTTTTTATATATCGCGTAGTTATTCCTTCTGTTAAATATCCACAGTTTCAATTAAATTCAATTATATAAAGTAATTTATCTTGCTAGTTACTTTAACAAAAATAACTTCAATTAAAGTGTCATCGAACGATCGCGAACTTTTCTTTCTTCCATAATTCCAGCTATTAATATTATATATTAAATTCACGCGGAATGAAAATATTGTTTCGAAACATCGATTTAATTTAGTACTACGTATAAAACTCGTCAAACGAGTCCGTCCGGACAGTATTAATAAGTCGCATTAACACAGTGCACGCGATTACGTGCGACGCGGCGAAAGTTCGACGGTCGCCGGCGCTCGACCTCTACGAAGATATTGCATACATTAACGTTACCTGCACATCACTTGCGCAACGTGTTTATAACCAATTTGCAAACAGTATCGAACTGGACCCGATTGGCCCGAGGACACTTTTCAAGAAATAAAATGACATCAGCGAATATTTACCAAGAATAGATGAGAAATAATCGCGCTACGAACAAAACTAAACCATGCGAGAAATTTTCTTCGATGCTGCGTCCTTCCTGAACATTAAGGAGATAAAACATATTCGGGTGAGGCCCAAAAAAACCGGTCTAGATTTCAGGACGATGCGAAAGGCCGAGGAACGACGGCGATGGTTCTGCCAGCGGCTATTCCCGGCGAGGTTTCCCGAGACATTTCCGCGGGGCAGAAGTTGCGCAAGGTAATGAGTGCAAACAACGAGGGAGAGAGAAAGTTTCGCTGATTACAAACTCGATTATCCGTCGTTAGGCCGACGAGCATTAATCCCACCTATCGCCAACTCCTTCTGTCCGAAGGTCGAAACTGTTCGAAAGAGTTTCTCCGATTAAAAAGGCACTGGAACGCTCATCGTGCATTACAGAAAAAACACAAAAATGTTTTTCCCTTAAATTATAATGTGCATCGCATCGTAATCTTATTAATGTGTGATCGTCATAAGTCTAACTACGACAGGAAGATTAATATTCATGTGCGTGTCCAAGTTTTAAGCTTAAAAATTTATTTCTCTGCCAGCGTGCAAGCGCATCGCATACAAATTGCCAATGCGCTCGTGACTGAGCATACGTACAGTGATATGATAGTAAACTATACTATTCAGGCCGCGTTGAATTTATAAAATTGGATGTACACAAATTTCCAAAGCATCCTAGAGGTTAGCCAACATTGTTAAGCTGAATTACGTATCGTAATTACTTGCGTAATATTACGTAATATAGCTTTATTGAAAATACTCCTTTCGTATGAGCAAACTTCCAATTTCTGAAATGTCAAATCTACACCAGGAATTTAACTAGAAAAACAGAATACGTCTAACAAATCATGATAAGTACAATTATCAATTTTTATCCGAAAATTAAATTATTGTTTTAACATTTAATTACTAGAAATTTGAATATAAATTAAAACTCAGTATAAAAATTTAAGAAAATATATATTTTTTAATTTATAATTACTTTGAGTCCATTTTGTCATAATTTGTTTAAATTGCTTGAAATAACGTTACACGAATATGCTTCAAACGACTTGACAAAAAGAAGGAAAGACAGAAGCATTGGGGGTGCAGTTGAAATTTGTGTCGCACATAAAAGTAGATTTATATCGAGAAGGGATTTTTTTTATTGTACACACAGAGAAGATCTCACAGAAGAGAATCTGAGAGAATGTTACACTTGTGGTGTTAAAAAGATCACATCACTAGTTCTGGAATCGAAATAACACGACAGAAACGATGATAATTCTTTCCGATCGGCGTACGGACGACGCGACGGTGTTTCACTTTCTCGGACGTGCGAGAGAACCACCGCGGGGTAAATTCTTACTCACACGTTGTTACGGCGATGACGCCGTAGGCGATTAGCAGATGGACGATCGGTTTCGAGGCCATTTCGGACTGGTCGTCGTTAAAATCCACGTTCCTTCTGGCCCGATCCCGAAAGGAAGACTACGACGCATCGCTGTCCCTCGACGTGCTTTTATCATCTTCGCACGCGGATGAGAGCGGGAGAAGATAGCGTCTTCGTCCGCCGGTGAAAATCGTCCCGTCGCGTCTTCTTCTCAAAGTAAAAGGATTTTAACGTCCGTAACCGAAAAGCCGACACGTCGGCTCCGTGTCACGAGCGATTCGTTCATCCTGCGTTCTATCTCAACTTGGCATGCAACACGGAGTTAGAAAACGATCGATGCGACCCGTTAGTGCCTGATCTGCATAAATCTGTTTAAAATTAATTTCACCATACTCGTGATTTTATTTGACATTAAATTCTGATTATGGTCAATAATATTACTTTTGGACATACAATTAGAATTTATTTTGGGGGAAAGATCGACGTAGATATGCCAAAATTGTTTTACGTGGTCCTAAATACTGTCATTTTTCTGTTTATAGTAATAACTTTAACATCATCATCATACCACTGTATCTGTTTACAATATCCTGGAAAGCAGAAGGATCGATCCTGCTTGGATTCGAATGTCAGAATAAAGAAAGGTAAATGTCATCTAGCCTTGTTCATCTCGTCGAAACGAGATTCGCCAAGAAGTCGAGTCGATCTTATATCCAATAAAGAGCAACGCGGTAACGCGCGACGCATTCAGACGCTCGTTTATGCGCATACCGTACTTTTCTGCATAATTCATACGCAGCAATAATTGCGAAGATTGGTGCGTAAATATAATTTACATAAAGAATTGTTGTCAGGGTGCTATTATAATTCAATGAGGCTACAACATGAATACATAATTCGTACCGAATATGGCACTTTTGTTGCGATCTCGAGCACCTTTTTACGTAAAAGAAATATGAATCAAGATACTTAATTTTAACAAAATTGAATTCTCTAATATCCGTAATTTAATTGAGGATTCGTCTGTTATTATTAATCAAAAATATATTTTTAATACATATTTCACTTTTCTTTATCTTTTGTTTCTGAAAGAAAATCCTGATAAAGTTCTATTTTTCTTGAAGAGATATAATAACATTTTTTTCTGAACGTTCTCTTGATTTCTCTTTTGTTCCCACGTGGAACCACTAAAAAAGACGAAAAACACGAATGTTTGCATACCTGAGGAGAGGAGCATCTCGCTCCAGGCTCCGCGAATGAAGCCTTGACATTTTCCTCATACCGACGAGAACAAGTTGCGTCGAATGTGGAAGGTGGACGTCCAGTAGGCTTTTACCTCGTGTGACGCGCGCGGCCAACGTTTGATTACATCACGTCAAAATACTGACGGCTGTTCCCCAGATATTTCGCATGTCACTGCGCGATAATTCCGCGTGTTGCAAGATGTAACAATGCATTAGATTCGATGAATCAGAAATTTCTACGGCTCAAATATTACGCGCTCAATTTTTTATTGTAATTATATAGTTATATATTTCATTATAATTTATTATAATTATTATAAGAGATACGAACAAATAACAATGAAATTTTGCTCGACAAAGCAACAGCTAAGTAGTTTAAAACGGCCAAAATTCGAGCAATTGACAGATGTTAAAAATATATTTAATACTTCAATAACGGTATACAGTAGTGTTTACGTTTCGAGCCTTACTTAGCTTTCTTCAGAACAATTTATTTATCACATTTAACGTAACAGAACTTTAACTTTAAACATTTAACGACTGCAGGTAAATCTACGCTTTAATATTACTGCTCAACTTCATCAAACGGCACTGCTTCAAGACTTACTTATTTAGCAACTGAAGATAGTGTGTCGCCAGGTTGGTATTTCTTCTCTTAGAAAAAGAGAAATGTTGGGAAAGAAACATTACCTGAAAATTACCTGAAAAATTTACTTTAACCCTCCGTAGTCACACCTATTTTTTCAAACAAGGAAGTCACTCTGGGTCATTTTGACCCGAGACGAACTTTGATCGTTCGCCATTTGACCATTTATCCACCGATCGTGTTGAAAAAATTCTCAAATGCACTTGCGATATTGCTAAATTGATTGCTATAAAAAAAGAAGTGCCTAAAAAATTTTTAACATATAAAAAAGATTTGCGAAAAATTTGTTTAAAAAAAAATTTTTTTTTAACTACAGCTAGAGGGCGTCATGCCCGCCAATTTTCAAGTTACGCGCAAGATATTTACGAGCAAAGTTGAGGCTCGGGTCAAATTGACTCAGTGTGACTACGGAGGGTTAATTAATTAAATAAAATGGTGTTTTGGATAAAGTATTCGATAAAGAAAAATCACATTACATAAAAGTAATTATATAATAGTTACGTTAATCTTAAATCGCGAAAAGATATAATTCGAGGGATTTTTAAAAGACGGAATAAATGTCACGTGTGCGTATAGAATATACAATTATTATTGACATGGTACATTTGCTTAAAAAATATATAATAGATACAAATTTCGACGTACGTGTGTAATGTATACGCTGTTGAAACGTATACGCGCAACATATATTACACACGCGGTAATCATTAACGCTCATTTAGCGGCACGTACGAATTTCCTAGAATCTACCTAAACTAAATCGCTAGAGATGTTTCGGAATGAGTTCGCAAAAATATATATCTACACTTTATCTACGGCTGACTTTAAAGATGCGCTCGTTTCCGCTCGTAATTGAAGCGCGCTAATTAGTGGTAGGAAATTAAGAGCATTTACGAGAGGTAACACACGCAAATCCATTTGACCGGCATTACGTTACAGGTGTGCCGTCGTCGCGTCTGACAGCAGAGAATGCATGTAATTGAATATACGAAACGAATTATGCAAACTGTAAGCCGCAATCTCTCTTTCTTCAACTTTCTCACATGTCATACGTTAAGTCGATTACACGTCTTGCACGTTCATTACTTCGAAATATCTAACGTTTTATAAAGCTATCTTCGTACCTAGATCCTTTGAGCAATGATGTTTTATCTGATTGCACTTTTGATATCGTGACGAATTAATTCGACAAGCGCCATAAACGATGTGATCGTCTATGCTTGCGGTATTCAGTTCAATATATTTCAGTATGTACACAATTAAAATTATTTAAATCTGTAAAAAATATAGTTTCGAAAAATGTGTGTTTTATTCGTCAAAAGTATTTTATTCGAAATTCTAGGAAGATTTGTGTATTAGAAATATTTTTAAATATAATTACACTACACTGAGACATGAGTACAGCGCACAGTCGTACTTTATCAAAAATATATTCGACTTTATCTCGATAAAATTATTATTTATTCGGCCAAAAGGCGGCTGCTAATTCGTTATCGCGCTGCGTACGAGCAAGATGCCAAGGGCACGGATAAAGCCGTAGAGCGTAGTTTCTTCGGCAATATTCGGCAATGTTCAGAAATTTTCACGCTTCGCGTTTCTGAATCATTTTACGCGATGAGTGATCGCGATACAGATCGCTTCTCAGTCCGCGCGACTATATCTCCGCTTAATGTCTCTCGCGTCAACACGTTTCGAGAACAACGTAGGAACCGACTTCTTCGCTCTCTTACTTAACGCTAACGACAAGTGCGACTTTTTTTCAGGTGAACGAAGACCACGCCGACGATGCTGTCTCCTCGCTTCCCTCTCTGATCCAATCGACGATCGCGAGTCGATCAGTATTAACTTTAATAAGTGTGAATCCAGCGCGAGGCGCTATGGCAATGGGCTTAGGAGAAGGAGAGAGCCCTCTTCTTCGGGGTATTCTTACGTACTGTGTGTTAAAAAAAAAAAGAAAGGAAGAAAATATAAATACGCTAGGAGTCCTGGAGGATTCACGAATTACCAAAATCAATGGAATCGAGGAAATGCGCGATTCGGAGAAAACGAAACGGAGGTGAAGAGCGTCCTCCCTCGCGGACGCCCTCACTGGCGAACCCGGCACTTCCGGTTACGCACATCGTGACGGCAGCTCTGCGTCACCTCGTCGAACGCCGTGCCCTCCTCGCACACGAACCGGAAGTCCAGCACCTGCCGCGAGGTGAAGCCGGGCGAGCAATAGTGGAACAATCGACAGTCCCTGGAATCGCCGTAGAAACGATACATCTCCCTCTCCAGGCAATTGAAGCTCGGATGCTTCCGGGGGCTCACGAGCTTTCGACGCGGGAAGCCGGTCGACCTGAAGATCGCCGCTTCTTCCATCGACGCGACGGGATCGGCGTCCTCCGCTTTCGGCAAGACGGTCGTTAAGATTGAGACCGACGTCGCGCGATCAGGAATCGGAGGAACCGAAGAAACCGGAGAAGTCTTCTGCTGAGAAACTTTGACAGTGGAAGCTGTCGTGGTGGTCTCCGCTATTTCGAGGTACTTGGTACTCGGTGTGATCTCAGCGTACTCAGACTTTTCGGATAACAACGTCGTCGGTAGATCAGTCGTCGTGAGAATATCCATGCTCTCCGTCGTTTCCTGCGCCTTAACATCTATCTCTTTCGTTGTCTGCTCGGTGGAAGACGCAAGAGTGGATAATCCAGATAGAGGATAAGGAGTGAAAGCCTTGATCTCCGTGGTCGAGATTCCCGGATCGACGTCCGAAGAGTTGACTGGACTATTCTGCTCGGACGGGCTTGGAAGTTGATCTTCCTTGTTCATCTGATCGTTCTTCGTGGAAGGATCAAAGGATGTATGTTCATTCGCTTCTAGCTTGTTCTCGAGGCCGTTCTCCTCGCTTCTACCGGACTCCGTTGTCATCGTCGTCGTCGCTGCCACTGTCGTCGTTGCTGCCGTAGTCGCTGCTGTCGTCGTCGTTGCTGCCGTCGTTGTCGTTGCTGCCGTCGTCGTCGTTGCTGCCGTCGTCATCGTTGCTGCCGTAGTCGTCGTTGTTGCTTCCGTTATTGCTGTCATTGTCGTCACTGCTGCCGTCGTCGTCATCGTTGGCGCCGTTACCGTTGTCATCGTCACAAACTCCGTCGTCATTTCTGGATTCTCCGTGTTCAATTTTTTTGTAGTAGTAGTATCAATAGTAGTAGTAGTAGCTGCGGTGGTGGTAGGAGGTTTCCGTGATAAAACGAGCTTTCTGATCATCGGCTTCGGCGCCAATTCGTTATAAGATTTAGGCGGTTTCACCGGCTTCGGATTGTACAGACCCAGTCTCGGTTTGATCACGACCGGAACCGGGGTCGTCGTAGGAGGGCTGTAAGCATAAATTCTTTTGTTCCCGGTAGGCTTAAAGAGTTTCGGTGGCGTGGCACGAGGAGTGGTAGTTATAGGCCGACGAGTGGTGGTCTTAGTTGTCGTACTCGAAGCTGTCGTTGTGGTCGACGCCGTTGTAGTCGACGCCGTCGTAGTCGACGCCGTCGTGGACGACGCTGTAGTGGTCGGCGCTGTTGTGATCGATGCTGTTGTGGTTGACGCTATCGTGGTTGACGCCGTTGTGGTCGATGAAGTCGTGGTTAAACTCGTGATAGGAAGGAGATCTTCGACCTCTGTGACACTCGCCGTGTATTCCGTCTGCGTTTCCGCCTCGACGCTATCATCCATCCGCTGCGTCTCTATATTCTCACGATCGGAATCTTTCGCTGATGCATCTTTCTTCTCCCCGTCATTCTTCTCTTCCTCGTTCTTGTCCTCCTCGGATTCAATCAATTTCGTCGTGGTTTCTGTCCCCCTGTAATTCTCCGGCTCGTAATTATCGTCGACGTAATCGTGCATGCCGCTTTCGTCAGACGATGATATTTCTTCTGTCACGTCCACGTTCTCTTTATCGTCCGATATAGGTAGTTCGTCCGTGAATTTTAGAACACCCTCGGTACTGCCCTCGGTCACCTCTGTCGATCCCGCGACGTCCTCCTGAGAGTCGGTGTACTCCTCGGAATTCGTGTAATCCACGAGCGTGGTGGAACCCTCGGTACTTTCCGGCTCCTCTTGAATGCTACGTGTACTTTCCACGGATGATTCCGTTATCTCCTGATATTCGTTTGATTCTTCGGAATTCTCCTCGCTGTACCTCGCGGTTGAATTCTGTTCCTCGTCCGAAACGTCAGTACTTGATCCCTCACTCGCGTCTTCGCGGTAAGACGATTCTTCTTGCTCCAAGTTGCCTTCACGAGAAGTCGCAACTTCGCCGGAAGAAATTGTGCTAGGGACGTCTTGCGAACTTTCTCCTTCATTCGTACTCGTGTTAATTTCATCGTCCGGAATTTCGTCCTCCTTAGAAGAGAATCGTTCATTGGAAGACTTCTTTTCTTCAGAGACGAGCGTAACTTCCGTTGATCTCGCTTCTTCTGCGCTTCGTGGAATCTTGGTGAAGATCGTATCTTCCTTGTCAGTCGTCTGCGTATATATCGATTCTGTTTCCTGTTTTTCTTGTTTTTCTTCCTTCGTTTTATCGGCACGTAGTTCGGAACTCTTCGCGTGATCCTTTACAATTTGGTGATCGAACGATTGCTCTATCTCTTTATTCTTACTGGCGTCCTGGCTTTTGTCGTTCCGCAAGCTCTTCGAGTATTTCGCGTCACGTTGACCGATCGCCCTCGTGTCAATTTCTTTAAAAGTTCGTGATTCCGACTCTCCGAAAATGTTGCTGTCGATTTGCTCCGCAACTTTCGTCTTGAAAGATACGACGGATGGGGTCACAGTGGTAGTAGAAGTAGTAGTAGGAATAGTAGTAGTAGGAATAGTAGTAGTAGGAATAGTAGTAGTAG
>NW_020217983.1:175912-195417 GCF_003070985.1 Temnothorax curvispinosus | reverse complement strand
AGGAATAGTAGTAGTAGGAATAGTAGTAGTAGGAATAGTAGTAGTAGAAATAGTAGTAGTAGGAATAGTACTAGTAGCAATAGTGCTAGTGCTAGTAGTCGTTTTTTCCTCGTCTTTTTTTTGCTGAATTGCCTCTGCCACTTCGACATTTTCCGTTCTCTGCTGCTTTATCTTCGAGGATATGCGTCTTCTCGGCGACCTCACTCGGGAACTCTTCCTTCTCGGACCAGATTTCCGTTCTCCGCTATTCTTGGCACCCTTTCGCTTCGTCGTCTCGCGCGGAACTACCAGTTGTCTTTCTTCGCCGGCGACGGAGTTCGATCGCTTCTCCGATTCATTTTTTATCAGGTATCCCGCGATTTGTCCTCTGTGCGCAACTTTCTCGTTGGTCTTCGATGCGTCGTGCGTGCCAGAGTTCGTTTCCTTCTCGATGTTAATCTCGATAGGTGCGTCAGTCTTCGCGGATGTGGCTTTCACTTTGGAATCATTATCGGAATCGAGTATTATTACGTCTATAACGTCTCCTCGAGATTCGTTTTTTCGAGGACGAGCAGTAGTAGATTCAGCGTAAAATTCAAATTCAAATCCTGATGTATTCTTAACGTGCTTTCTCTTATCAAGCGATTTATTAGTATTAACTTTGACACTTGAAGATGAATCTTTGTGACCTGTTTCCTCATCCTCTTCGTCCTCATTTCTATCCGTCCTTTTATTTAGATCCAAGTGTTTCGAAGCTTCTGTCTTCAAGTCTTCTAAATAATCTACTTTTTTTATTATATTGTCTTTCGCCTGCTTTACAGGTGCCGTATCGAAAGTTTCGCTATTTATCTCAACACGTTCGGTATTATTTTTAATTTCTCCAGCATCATTACGAGAGGAATCTTCGTTCGCTTCGTCGCTAAATAAAATATCCCTAAATTTTAGCAGACTCTCTTTAAGAATCCGGAAATCGACGTTAACCCGAGCACGCGCGCTTTCTTTGTTCTTCGCGTTATCTTCATCTTGACGACTGTCCGCTCCGTAAATGAAATGATACGGTTGCTCAAGCGATCGTTTCCCGCGCGAGAATCTCATTCTCTCTATCGCGTACTGGCGATTTTTGCGAATTTTCGGGACGTCGCGATAAAAGGGATCGAAGGACTCGTCGCCCTCCTTGTAATCGTCGTAGCTGGCCGGTATAGTCGGCAACGGCAACGTCACCAACTGCGTGGTGTTTAGGGGTCTGCCGGACTCATCGCTCACGCTCGCCTTCGCCGTGACGATCACCCGGGATTGCGAGGGCAGCAGAGGCGACGGATTCTGCACGAGTCTCTGGATATCCGACGGCGGCAGACTTATGGTGATCTGATGATGAGGCTTGAGCTGCGGCAATCTCTCGTCCGGCGACACGTGAATGTGTTGAGTAACCTGACGAGTGACAGACTGCGACGACTGCGGGGGCTTCGGCGAAGGCCTCGGCGTCGGATAGAATGATCTGACGGTCGTCTCAGTGGCCGGTGTCGGCAGAAAGTTGCCGGATATCCTCTGCTGCTGCTGCTGATGTTGCGACGTCTGACTTGTCTTCGTCTGCACTGTTCGGGACGACTCTTGCGGGCTTGGCACCGGAGATATCGCCAGCTTAGAAATCTAATATCACAGATAAAGAAACGTGAGAGAGATTTTAAAATATATATTTGTATTAAAGTTAATTCTGTCTGAATTTAAACCGCAGACTAAATATCGAAATAATTTTTAGCGATTGCTGTACCATTTTTATTATCAAATTTTACGCGGTTAAACATGAAATATCTTGTACGTACCTTGCCCTTGTTTGCCGACTGTATCGCCTCCAGTGCCCTTATATCCTGCTCCTGATCGTCGTCATCGCGATAGTCGGTGGTCTCGCGCGGATTGTTGCTGTGGACGGTGAACTCGCGTTCGGTGGTGCTCGCGATCCCGTGATTGTGAAATATGGGGTTGATCAAGGCCGCCGGGCTGTTTGCGTTGCTGTTAAGCAGCGTCTGTATCGTGGAGGACGTCGCGTGGTACAGCGGCGTCACGGTCGACGGTTCGCTGTGAATAATCTGCGGCGGCGGGCCCACCGTCGAGCTGTACCTGATCTGGTGGATTTGCGGGGGCGGCGGGGGTGGCGCCGGCGGCACGGTCGTCGAGCTTACGCCGCCCTGATTGCTGAACAATTGGTAGGACGTGGCCTGATTGCTGGTGCGCTCGCCGCCGTTGTGGAAGATGTACTGGTGATGATAGCCGCCGTTCTTATCGTCGTACAGCGACTTGGACTGGCTCGTGTGCACCTGCGGGAACGGCGGCTGCGGTTGATAATGCTGCGGATAGCCGGACGGATGCTGGAAGGAACCGCTAGCGGCCGTGGTGGACGGTTTGCTGGGCCGGGACGTAGTCGTGCTGGTCGTGCTCGTCGTGCTGGGTCGCGCCGAGGTAGTTCGCGACTGGTGATCCTCCACCGGGTCAATCGTCAGATCGTCCTCGTCGTCGCCGGTCTCGTGTAAGCTGTAAACAATGAAGAAAACGGACGTGCGGCGTTAAAGAAGGTAGATCGATCGATGATGAATCACGATATTGTTTCGCAGACGCGTGACTTCTCTCGGTAACGCTTTTGCACGAGTTTACGAAATTGGATATTACGTTACATGGAACATGCATCACTGTCCGGTGATTTATAGGCTACGATCTTGATGTCTGCCTCTTGATACGGGTGAGCGAGTATCTTCTTTATCTATTCATCGTGTCGCGTGACGTGATAAATTCTTGGGAAGAAAATTGTCGTCGTTAGCGGGTGCTCGAGTGTCGCGACGATGCATTCCTGCGCGTCAGTGGTTCGCGAGATTACGCTGACGGATGATAATAACGCGTGAGGTGCAAGACAGATGGGGAGAGGTCGGGGTGTTAGTTCCCGAGGGTAAAATGAGCGGCGCGGGAACGAGATTTATTGCCGATCGAAAATAAAAGTCGTCGAGAGAGGAGATGACTTAGCCGGGTTCGTCGGACATACAAATATGAAATGTATATAAATTTCGCTGGTCATGACAGTTAACCGTTATAATTTTTATCTGCATACACCCGTGGCTGTGAGAGGAGGACGCCGGCATTCCTGGGGATACCAAGCGGAGGAAAGCCGTTGAAATATTTATGGGTATATACGTACGTATAATACATACGTGCCTTTTACGTTACGACGATTTCGAGACGCTGAATCTCCCCGAGGTGTACGTTTGCACGTAAAAAATACGCATGGCACGCATCGCATAAGCGTACGAGTTTGTGAATGCGAGTCTGAGATACCGCGCCGTTTCATTTTCGCCTCGCGAACATTACACGATCATATTTCTGGGAGCGTTGCTTTGGACATTGCGCAAACGGAACGAAGCGGGAAAAATGTAGCAATCCGCGAAATGCCAGTGAGAATTTCTGAAATGCGGCGATTCGATATTACCTCGTGTACGGGGTGTTCCGCTCGCTTTAGTAAACGTTAACTTTTGATAGTAAACTTTTATCAAGTATACTTAGAATTCGGAAATTTTTTTTTATTAACTATAACAATGATTAGTAATCTTATTATTTTGATCGTTACATCAAAATTAAATTTTTTAGAAAACCGAACATTTATTCGAGTTAGAGAGCCAAAGGCAAAAAAATTTCGTTATTTATTTACATTCTACGTTTCTAAATTTCCAATAATTTCTATCGATATTGTCATTATTCGTGTCCACACGAAATTTTATACAAACCGAAGATAAATTACGTGAAATAGAAGAGGTATGTTCGGTATGTCTTCGGTCCTTACGAAACGTAAAGTGAACGTCCGAGTCTGCCGAGAATTGCGAGCGTATTCGACACCTTGTATATGACCGGCGAAGCAATCAGAGTGTGCAACAACTTCTTTCATTCGATAGCCAGTTTCTGCTCGCAGCGATTTGCATCAATGTGAAACCGGAAAATAGATTAGCGTTCGACTCGCCGTGTCATTAATGAAATTTCCAGAAAGTCAGAATTATCATTAACCCTTTGACAAGCCATTTTCTTACTCCGTTACAGCACCGTGTAAATCGCCACCTTCTGGGCCGACAAACACAAAAAAGAAAACTAGATTTTATAGTCACGCTATTAAATACAGCAAAATAAGGCGCGGTTTGCGTCCTTATAGAATTACCTGAGCGTCACAGCGTTATTGCCGTAGAGTTCCAGATTCAGATTGTAGAATCGCTCGCTCTTGCTGCAGTCGACCTCGTCAACCCTCTCGCAGACTCTGGTCTCCTGGTCGAAGACGGTCCCGTTCAGACAGAGGAATTTTATGTCCATAATCTCGTCTGAAATCAGGTCTCACGGTGAAGAAGAGGGTCATTAATCGGGGATGCTCTAGAATCTCGGGGCGTGCTCGTTCTTAAAGATCTTGTTGATGTGGCTTTAGTGCGACCCTGACTTCGAATTCGACTATCATCAGTCGAGTTTCACGATATTAACGTTACTTAATTTAAAAAATCACGAACAAATTAACTATAAATTGCATATATTTTATTTATGTATATTTTATTTATGTTTCAAGTTGAGATCACTCGCATCTTTACCGAGAGAATGATTTACCTTCACGAGAGACGCTTTTTGCATATTTCGGAAATATTCGTACTCTATATTCTACATAACTCCCGGAGAGACCTACACGCGTCTTGTCCACTTCGATTCGATCCATAAGTCCATAAAGTCGATTTTATACGGGAGATTATGCAAATCGTTTTATATGTCAAGCGTTCACGCGACGAAAGAGTCGGAGCTGGCCGTTTGGATCCGGGGCTGAAAACCGACGATTTGTCAGGCACGGACCCGGATTAGAAAAGAATCAGAAGTAGTAATTAATAGCGGCGCGAGTATATATAGGATCGGCATGTGTTATTTTGAAGGTAAGTAGATCATTTTATTAGAAAGTCAAAGGCTGCCCATTGGAGTTTTGTAATATCGATAGCTGGAGATCGCTCACGGCGAGAATGTCACGGTCGTCGAAGAACGTTTACTGACCTAAGCCGGAGAGTCTGCCTTTGACTCGTCACGAGGAGTCGGTCTCCCCGTCGTGCGCGAATTCGATCTTTAGAATTCGTCGATTAAAATTTCTGTTCATGACTTTCTTCCCGAAAAACACGCAGCGAAATGAAGCAACAAATGTTCTTTTTATAATTTTCTTTTGTAAATGCGTTAAAATACAAATGATTTAAGCCACAATTGGCGCGGTATTTGGGGATCCCGCCTTCATAATGCAGAACTACCTTTCTGGCCGATGGTGCAGACGTGAAACATTTGACAGCCCGCCTCGACGTCCGCGTAGTATCCGCCGATCACCTTTCCTTGACACGAGAAATTCGTCTCCGGCAGGTTGTCGAAGTCCAGATACTTAAAAATCAGAAATTGACGCTTCAGCGGAAAGAAAATTCGGCTACTATTCGCGGTGAGGTTTGTTTAAAAAGCGTTTAATTTATCCTTCAGAATTATTCAATCAACTTTGAGCACTTACGCCAGGTTCCCCCGCGCTGCATAACAAACGGCCATGACGAAAGTCGAGAATGGACACGAAAACTGAAAAAGAAAAGAAAACAAATGGGGCGTGAGACAACACAGAAATTATGATAAAGCAACGAAAAAGTTTGCAAGATTAGGGAGTAACTTGCGCGGTCCGAGATAAATCGTTTCTGTTTTTATATCTCTTGATGGGCGATCGAAAAAGGAAACAAACTCTAAAATCTGCTGGTGCGGCGTGACTCTCAGAAAATTGAACGCGTTCTTGAAATTTTTTCTAAAATGCAATCACGAATCTATTCTTGGTAAGCGCGTTTTCCTCGAGCTTGACTTTCGCTTGCGATATTTTTCTCGAGTCGCGCGTGCATCACGTTCGGATAGGCGCGTCGATGAGATAATACAGCAGTCATCTTTTGCCGAAAGTTAAAGGGAAAAAAATCTTGCGGTCGCCATCTCATTCGGCGCAATCGTGTAATTTACGCGAAGGTAATTTATGCAGTTTTGCAATCGGGCCCGGGGTCTCCGGGGACCCCGTAGTACCAGTTGCAGCTATAATTATGCACAACTATCGTCACGCACCGACGATAGGTTAATGCACCAGACTGCTCCATAAATTCGAGTTTGCTAGTTCGATTTGCTACCGTTATAAATACAACATAATACAGCGTAACTGCAATGTTACATAAACGCGGGCGAACTGAATAAAATGTCACTAAACCGGCGAAAGATTAAAGAGAGAAAAGACTGAACAAATGTCAATAAAATAGATCTAAAATTGGTTTAAGTGTGCAAGAGAAGGAGGTTGAGGAAAAAATTATTCATCCTTGGACAAAATAAGCATTTCCAATCAGCATTTATATCTGTCATAACAGCATGTATTTTTCGCCAAATAAAAGATGAGGCTTCGTGAAAAATCGGAAGATGCAATACAACGAAAAAGTAATGATAGTGGAGTAGGCAACTTTCACCTCACTTATCTAACACGTGCCAGACAGGTGTTAATTGTTACCGTCAGACTAAATTATATTCTTCGCTCTGGCTCTCTGTCTCGTAGTTCGTTGCGGCATGCTAATAGCCCTCTGGGTATTCAAATTGCAAGATCCATATTTTTTATCGATATCAAGATTTATGTAACGCGATTATAATTGATTTACGGCTTATCGTTTTAATGTCCCGTCGACACGTTGAAGCACGAAAGCAATATTTCAAGCACGGTAATAAATAAATAAATATGTCACGAGAAATTGTACAATTTTTATTTATACAATTTTATTTTATTCTCATAATAAAATTAATTGTTAAACATCTAAAATGCTCCATAAGCTCGTATTTCTAAACTTTTAAAATAGCGTTAATATCGTTGAGTTTATTGATAATATTGCAATAAGTCTGCTAATTATATTTCCGGCTGAGCGCTTTCAGCGCCCGCTTTCATCCGTTTCATTCCACAATTTGACCGTGAAGCGCTACCTTGCCAGCAATTGCACCTGCTGGATAATGCAATCGCGATACCTCGCAGCCGTTCCTGTAAAACGAAACGAGGCATTATCGTGTCCTACGGGCGACTTTTAATTCGCAACGCGCAAAGACGAACGCGGGCCTTTCACCGTGTGGCGCTCGTGTAAAATATATATTCCGCGTGTTCTCCTAGCGCGCGAGGCCGCGCTCGCTCTCGATATACAATTATGTAATTCGGATAAAAAGGCGAAGGGATAGGAAAGAAAAACACGTCGAAACGGCATGGCGTAAACCGGCGCGAAACAAAAAGCAGAAACGGTATACGTCGGATACGCCCGTCATCGGGCGTTTCGCCGATTATTTTTTTACATACGCTGACCTTTCGTTCGACACGACACGATGGCCCGGCCCGCGACGTCATGCGACATTAGTTTCCATCAGTTTCACCGCGGGCAACGTTGTTATTAATGTTGTATAGCTTTCTCGAGGTGAAAGAATATTCATCTTTGTCGATTTCGTTCGGATCAGGGGTACAGACGTGCCGCTTACATTAAACATGACTATACCACTCTCCTGTATCTTGTATTACGTTGAAATTGATTATTTAATAATTTCCACTCACGTATATTACAAGGAATAACATTTTTCTGTAATAACAGATACAAGTGGAAAATTATCTTTCTGTAGAGATATTTTTTGTTTATTATTTTACGTTATCCTGGTGGAAAGATTTCTCAGAATTTCTCATTTTATTAATCAGAATTTCTATGAAAATTTTCAGATTTTCTCAGAATGCTCAGAATTTTTCAGATATTTTTATATAAATTGGAACGTTTTTCAGAAATTTTAGTTTTATTAATACTTTGAAATACATATAATACATATGTATAAGATTAAAATTTTAAAAATAATTTTATGATTATGTAACATATTTGAATGCCCTACTACCTTCATAAGCTATGTTGAGGTATTCAAATACGTTATATGATCAAGGAATCTCTGTGCAATTTATCAGAAATTTTTATACATACGGATACTAAGATCTTCCTGAAAAATATCCTCATTCAATTATTTCTGAAGGTATCTGAACAATTTCATATATTCTTTCAGAATTTTTAATAAATCTCATTTCTTACAAAGTTTCTGAGAAGATACGAGAAATTTTTTTACCAGGATAGACCAAGTAGTTTATAGTTTCATAGCTTTGCGTTCATAAACTGCCCTTGAACTTGAACAGCGGTACTAATCCGACCACTGCGTGCAAACTGTACGTATTACAAAAGAAAAGGACCGATTAGGAAGGCGAAAGGGTTATATGGATCGAGTCACGTTGAGAGCGTCTCGTGTATAAGAGGTTAAAAAGGGAAAGGAGGAAGAAATGGAAAGCGCGGTCGCGGCACACGTCAGGATTCTACGGTAGAAACCGAAATTTCATAAATAATTCCTCGGGCATACCGCGCTCGGCCAACTGTGACGAAGTTCTTTGAAACTCCTTGGCGTTCCTCTCCGACTTCGTTCTGCACTGATCTAGTCGCGCTCTGGTCATGGACTTTTGCCTTCATTGATCGCGGACTCCCGTTCTTTGCCGCATGCAGGATCAAAGCGATCCTCCTCTTGTTCTATCTTGTCGGGCATCCGAAACATTCGAAAACGCAATCTGAGTTCAAATCGTTACGAACACGGTTTCGTAACCGCGCCAGAATGTTACGGACACGGATTTGTTGTTGAGGAACGTGCGGTGCTGGTATCAATTTAATCGAAAGTAACCATTTATTACGAGAGAATCCGGAAGAAGAAGAAAGAGGTCAAAAGCCAATCGATATTTTATTTTGATTTTATTTATACATTTTTATTTGATTTTATTTACATCCCTTTTAGTCTGCAGGAATCGTAGAGTGATATTACAAAGAATGTAATTGCAAATGAATATTCTATGTGCATGGGCATATTAATCTAGCTTTAAAGAGTCAGATATGCACAGTAAAAGTAATTTAAGATTCATGTATGCGGCGCGATACCTACTGCTTTAATTTGCCTTAATGAGCTTATAACTTATATATATACATATTTATGTTCTTAATCCTTAATTCTCAATTATTCTTATTTATGACTTACATATTTTATATAAAAGTCACTTCTAATTTTGTTTTCGCTGTTTTTTTATACGCAATGTAAAATATTACATCCGTCGAAAATTCGTTTGACATTTTGAAGTCCAAGAGGGAAGAGGACCTTTTAATCTCAGAAATTTTCTCAGAAATGCGAAATATCATCAGTCTATCGACAAACGCGGACTTCGCGCAGGCATTTTCAGATTCTTTCGCGCGGGGAAAAAAAAACACCGATCGCGGCGACATGTCTATTCCGCATCGCTGCGATCATCCCGATCATTAATCATCGTCGAGATTATTTCCTGACATCGCGGCCGCGTGGGGCACGCGCGTGCACGCTGCATCTCCGACGGCGACGGCGCCACGGCGACGTAACGCCGGGGGAGAAGCACGTGGCGCATCGTGCATTATAGTAATAATCAATCCGGCTTTCGTTCATTGCAATTTTCGCTTAATGACGCGCTCGCTTACGCGGGAAACGGGATTCCACCATCCGCCGAGCGTATCGCCGCTTCGCGTATATATCTATACACGTATAATGGTCCAGATGCACGTATACGGTTGCTCACTTCTTTTCTCACCATGCGCAACCGTATACAGGCGTATCCGAAGAAGCGTAGAAGCCAGTGATATAATCCCTTAGCGCGTAACACCTGTGTGAATCCCGTGACATTTAGAACTGCGAGCTTTAGCACCGGTTCGTCGCTCGTCTTCGCGCGCGATCTTCGATTTCGTCGATAAACTGTATCTTCCCCCGATATTATCCTAGCATTTGTTACCGCTGTCCACAGCATCCCGGTCGATCTCAATGAGTGGACCATTTCATAAGCGCGCGCGCGCGCGGGTCTCGCAGAGGGATGTGAAAGCGTGCGGATCCTCCCACGCGGCCGACCGTCCTCGGCACGAGGCAAAAGATCCTATCGATCTTTATGACGCTTTATTACCGAGCGATCAGGAAGACTTATATGTGTATAATTAGGTAATCTGTTAATTGGACTAGAATAGACGAGATAGCGATCGTTCGAAAGTTCTCCAGAGACAAACGATCGTTGGAGACGTAACGAGGAGGAATTAAATATGAGTATCTTTCTTCTATTAGCGAAGCTTATAATGTCAATCAGCAATACGACGAACCCCGTAAATAAATAACAGAACTGTATATTACTTCACGATTAATCAATTAGATATAAAAATGAAGCCTGAACAATAGTGACTGATTTGTTTTATTTCTGTCTAAAGGCAAATAAGAATAAGATATATTCATATTGTAAAAATATTGCTGGATAAATTTATTAGATTAACTAACAATAAGACATACGGTTTCAAGACACACCATTGCAAACGCCAATTACTGATTCGTTGTATTTCTGTTCAAAGGCGAACAAGAGAAATGCTGGTATTACGTTGTGTTCAAAAATATGGTTAGATAAATTCGCTAGATTAACTAAGGCGGACGGTATTTTTTTTCTTTTTTTTTTACATTGTTCCCGCAACACACGCACGTGGAAACCGCGCGAGACAAAGTATCAGGTCGCACCATCGCGAACGACTTAATTAATATCGACAATCGCGCGAATCGGCGAGAAATCGAAAGTAAGCGGGCTCGGACAGAGCCGCGCTTGAAATGAACCGTGGATCGATCGTGTATTGGGAAACGGTTCCGCGATCGAGGCGGACCAGTGAGCGTACCGCAGGGAAGAACAGAGCGCTTTTGTTTGCGTCGGCGTGCTGATAATAATCGGCGGCTCTACGGGCAATAAATGGCGATTACACGCTCTCGTTCGCCCGCGTTCGCGGCTAATTAACGGTTAATCGATCGGCAACGTTAATCGCTCGTGAATCCGAGAGATTCATTTTTAGCCCGAAGCTTCCGCAACCCTCGGTCGCGACGCCGTAATTAATTCCGCTCCCCTTCCTTTCGCGAATATTAATTACGCCTGCATGAGAATAAATCACGGATTCGCTCGGCCATCGACGTAGGTTGCCCAATCGGCCTTGCATACGTTAGTTTATAGGTCGTTCGCGTAAATGTTAATTGAAGTCGAAGCTTAGCTAATTTTCCGTGTTTCTTTTTTAAATTGTTCCACGCTCTCGCAAACGAGATGAAGAAGCACCTCGACTTCGCTCAACTTCATATCACGCATTTACAACACGGACGGCCTTGTGGAAGGAAACAGGTATGACTTGCGGCAGCAAGATTTGTAGCAACGCAGCAAAGGTAACTCTTCGCAAATTATCCGTTTGCATTACAGTTAACAGAGACAGCGACAGGCTTTATTTTATATCCTTTCCATAATGACATTTTGATAGTTTTAATTCGCATTTACGTCTTGTACGATTTCGCAATCGACAACCACTGCAGCTTTGTGCATGCTTTGCCTCCTCAGTCCTCCCCTCTTTTCTTTCTCTCTCTCTCTCTCTCTCTCTCTCTCTCTCTCTCTCTCTCTCTCTTTGGAACGAAGACGTCTCAAATCCCGATTATCGCAATCTAACCGTCACTACCATTAACGTGATATTACCGTTACAGTAGCGTCGCTCCGACGGCGTTACTCCATCAGGCAGGAGTATTGCTCAATCCCCTCCGGCGGCTCATCTCGAGGAGCCAGTTTGCCCCCTCCCTCCCCCTCACGCGATCTCATAGAGCTGCACCATATACTTTTTACCCGCGCGAAACCCATTCTTTACGCTGATTACTGTGATCGAGCGAGAAGGAAATCAAATTATTGCCGGCGCTTCGACGCCGCGCCAATTATACGCGCATCTCGCCACCCGGCCGTCCCGTTTTTTTATTCACAGCACTAGCGCAATATCGCCATAACTCGATATTACACGGGTCCGATCAAGACGTCGGCTGATGCTTCGTTAATTAGCACCTCGGTGTGATTAGATGTAAGCACGCGGGCCTCGATCCTCGATCGCATCGATCCCGCTCGAAATTTTATTGCGTCATAATTCCCATATTTGCAACTTCATATATCTAAAGTGATCATCTCTTCGACTAAAGCCGAGAAAAATTTTATCGTCGGCAAATATCCATTTCTTCGAAGCTCGATCGTGAATCGTCGGTCCGTTATTATAATCCGTTCTCTCAGATCGCGGAAACGCGCGCCAGACGATGCGTAAGTACCATCTAACCGTGTCTTAAGGATGTCACGTACGAGGAAGAGCCGTGATACGTCCCCCGCGATTTTACTATACAGCCCGAAAGGGCACGTCGCGTCGATGCGCATTGCGGAATCGCGTAAGAAGAGCACCTTTCACCTTCCGCGAGCTCACATAGATCGCCTTTATGTCGATACGTCCGCGATTACCAGCGTAATTTACGTCCGTCGGCGCGGGTATTCGACGCACAAAAACAGATGTTACCCCGTGTACACAGCGGTAAACTCCGATTACCGATCTCCGTATTCCGTTTAATTAAACGCTGACCGAATTCTTGGAGGATTTGCATTAAACTTACCTTAAAATTTATATCGAGACTTACCTTGTGATTGGAATGGCATTCTGTTATTTTGTCGCCGAAATATTTAACAAGAATTCCAATCTTGAGAAATTTTCATAATGCTAATTTATTTAGTTTTTGAAGAATAAATATTGTGAAATATTCTGTGTGAATACAAGCGAAATGTTACTTTTTGTCACACAGATGATCCAATACTTTTGACGGATGAATCGTTACTTTCGACGGCTTGATTTAATGTAATTTCTCGTTACGCTGAATCTCATCACTAGTGTGGAACACTGTTCTGCTGTCTGTGCACGTCGCGATATTACGTCAATTCCATCGGTGATCCGCGACCCGCGCGATGAGCATAATCCATCACGAGAAAGTACTTTGAAAAACTGATCCGGGAAATCGGCCGATCGCAACGCGCGGATGCTGCTTGAATAATTACACGGCGCAGCAGGTAGAACCGCGGATGAATGATCTTCCTGAAAACGATCGCCACTCGAGATGCATAATTTCGAAACGCTCCAGATTTGAAGGAACCGCGATCGTTTAACACGTGGTACAACGATACTTCATACAAATTGAAAATATGAATAAAGAAAATGCATGGAATAAACATTTTTATTAAAAATACACGGCATCCGTGACATTATACGTCAGGTATTTTATTCAAAGCAGATTAGATAATCTTGAAATGCAAAATAATCTTAAGTATGCAAATATTTTACAATGTTCTTTATTTTAAAACAAATTATATTTGAGACATAAAAATATAAGCGTTATAAGTGATGAAGAAGATTATTGTAGTGTTAAAATTCGCAACAATGTTGGATGCGTGCATGCACGAAGGAAGTTTCTCGGATCCGGAAGCTGTTGAAATTGGAAATCGCTGCGAAGGCGTCCTAGACGAAAGCGTTTATCCAATTAAAATGTTAATGAAGGCTGTCAAAGATTGCTCCGTTTCCGCGTGTGTTACTCACTGGCTGTCTTGCTTCTTGCGAACCGTACTGATCATTTGCTTCAAACGATATATACATGTAATGTCAATATTTTATTGCAACATATATTAAGTAGCAAATTATTAAATATAATAAATGTGTGAAAAAAAATACAATTCTATCCAGCACGAAGTAATGCTTCAAAGATTAAAATCTATGCGGGTCAGATGTCGAGTTTCTTCATTAATTTGTTTACTAAAAGTGTACGAACCACAAATCATTCACCGGAGCGCAAAACCAAAAAGAAAAACTAAGGCAAAATCAACGAGAACGAAAGTGAAGGTGAGCAGAACGCAGATGAAGCGAACCGTTACAAAACCGAGGCGTGATAGTAAAAGGATGAGAAGGTCGCGGATCGGTTCACTTTCTAACTGTCATAACATCCTGAAATAGCATGGAAAGAGTGCCCGGCTAGTCCCCAAGCAGGTAGAAGACAACCCGTTGTCTCTCGTTCTGAAACAGCGAAATTCGTAATAAAGGTCGGCTCGTTTCGAAAGGTTACAGTGCAAGAAGATACCGTAAGATTAAAGATGTATGCGAAGTGTATCCGACCTGAAGTGATTTACGGGGGATCCAAGAAATATCGCCGTTCGCTTTATTCGCGGAAAAATTTTGATCCCGAATTCGAGAAATCAAATCTTCTGAAATTTCTAGACAACAAGATGGGCCATTATAAATTGACAAGCACATAAAAAAGTAGATTATTCTAATAAGATTAAGGGCCGGTTGTTCCAACCTATTGGTAAGCTACCTGATAGTTAAATCTCAAGTCTATCTTTGTCCAATGTAAAGGATAAACAAAGACATACATATATGATTTAACTATTAGGTAGTTTACCAACAGGCTGGAACAACCAGCCCTAAGATTGATAAAAATCATCATTTTCTTGATGTAGGTATAGTATACAACAAGCACTGTGAATACTCTTCTCTCGTGAAACTGTCTGCGTATATCATATTAACGTATCAATGTAGCTACCTCGATCATCATTCCGTAATTTTTTCTTTTTCTCAAATAAAGATACATCTGTAAAAATTATCTCTTGTTTATGGAATGTCTAGGTGTCTCTAAATACACATCGTCGCGTTGCGCCACTTGCAGTCGTCTAATGCAGCGGGGAAATGGCACGCAGGAAGAAAGACGAAGGAGGAAGAGGAGGTACAGTTAGTTTCTTTAGCGGGATGAACGAGCAGGTATTTAAGGTCAAAAGAAGAGAATATAGCTCTTGTGCAACTGCTCGTTTGTGTCAGTCATAAGCATATAGGAGGTCGCGTCCGACTGAAAAGCAATAAATAAGTTTCGTGATATAACGAGGAAGAGTCACGTCACGTGTCGTTTTCGGGATATCGTGAACAGTACTCGCGCGACTGGCGGATTAAAATTTCAGTTCGCATAATTTCGAGAAACGCCAAAGTGTAAAAAAAAAAAACAAAGTAACGGTAAAAAATTTTTATTACATATCGTCATGATGCATAAAACTCGCACAAATTTGTTTAATAAGTAATAGAAAAAAAATTCTAAGATTCTGTATCATGAAACAAAAATTGATACGACCGATGTTCCTATTTCATAACGTGGTTTCTTTGTAATTAATAAAAATAAAATAATGTGCCGTCTTTTTAATACCGGTATTGTTGATATCGTCTATATATTGCGATTTATATATTAAATACATATAAAAATCATTAGAATATATTATATTACAATGCAAAAGAGCGCCGCGCTTCTCCAGGGTTTATTCAGCCTGTTCTTCAATCCTTGCAGATTTTAAGCTTCTTATTGCAAGAGGCAGCGAACGAGCAAACAAAGAGATAAGAGGATGAGAAACGCCGAGGATCCCCTTGTAAGAATTTAAATTGTTAAGCAAAGCCGTCGTCCCGCGCGGCCACACTCGAAATTCCTCGCGTGGTCGTGATCGACGAGACGTGTCGACAATGAGTCGCGCAAGAAATAAACGCAACAAAAAAAAATTACGTGCGTACTCAAGGGTCACGATTAATACGGTAATCGCAATTTGCATGCTTCCGCCCCGATAGCCCCGCGGCTGACCTCCGTGCAACACGCGCGCAAGAATGTCGGGAATATCATACTCCCGGTAGACGGACAGTAGAATTGCACACCTTCCTCGTAATGTCAAGGTTCAATTATTTACAAGGCGAACGTTAAGGCACGAATTAATAAACCCGTATACCGTTGCGCGCGGATTTATCGCTCCGCCGTACTCGAATTCGCATTAGCGCCCGATCTGGCACTCATTGTGGCGAGTCGTTCATTTATCTTTGGTGTCACGTTCTCGTTTAATGTATAATATTGTCAATGAGAAAATAAGAGAGGGATATTTTTGTAGCAATTTTAATTTTGTCAGTTGACTTTGGTGTGCCCCACCGTACAATAATTTAATTGTATATTCTATTTATATTAATTGAAATAGAAAAATTTTTACTTTTTTTTATCAACACATATAATTTTATTATCATAATCAGCTCTCTTGAGAAAAAAAAAAAACAAAAATTAAAGAATATTTAAAACAGTATTTTCCGATCAGAATGCGTTATTAAAATATTGTACGATGGTTGCAGGAGACTCTGTCTCGAATCGTATTTACTAAACAGCTTTAATCGTCTTAAGTGTGCATTTATTTTCGCAATTGAGCATACAAGAAAATCGTCAACGGGATTCCATAAGTTAATACAAGATTCCGTTAAGTGCATCTTGATGAGAGAAGTGCTCTTCGCATTTTTAGCTTAGAACGCATCAAATAAGAAGCTATTAACGGCGGGGGGAAAAGTGACGGCGATGGAAACGAGTTCTCCGGATGGTTTCGGGTGAATCAGCTCCTGGCATTTAGAAAAAGAATCAACTTTTACAGTTAGCGGGGAAGGAAAGGAGGCTCGCGCGGACGAAGAGGAAAACCGGAGGTCATGGCGGTCCAATTGACTGTTTAAATATTTATGAGGACGTTCTCCATTCGAGACCAGAGAGCCTAAACAGCGCCACCCGAATTCTCGTCCTTTGTAAACTTTCTCCCGAACCGCACTTCTTTATTCCATCCACTTTTCTCTTTCGTTCGTTCTGTTTACGGCGAATTAAGATAGTGTTTAGAGACGCATCAGCCTTCAGTGTTTCCTAAATTTTTCGTGGAACGCATATTTAACACATAAGTACAAATACGCATTTTAAATATATCTTAATGCCTAAATAAATTTTGATATTTAAAAAAATTATATTATTTTAATAATATTTAATTTAATCTTAAAATTAACAAAATACATGTCAGTGATAGATATAATATCCGTTGCTTAACAATAAATGAGAATTTTGTAGAATGCAGATTTAATAAATAAAATTAACAATAAATTTTAACAAAAGATAATAGCAGCAGATATAATCCGTTACTCAATAAAGAAGATATTCTGCAAGAAACCTGCTGGAAGTAATTTGCATATTGTAAATTACGGAACTGGATTATTTTTGCGAGAATTCTAGACATTAAGAAAAATACAAATAAAAAAAATAAAAAAAACAAGTCTTCCTTCATCGCGTTCTTCCTTCTTTTAAGACATTGTCTTCTATAAATAAGAGGTCATTAGCATAATTATGCGTCCGGGCAATCAAGTTGGAATGTTCTTTGGAGCGGCGGCGGGCAGACGATGTCAATCCGGGTCAAACGACATTTATCTAGCGCGAACGGGACGAAACGCGCGCGGAGGGGGAGGACACAGCCCCGAATCCGCACGTGCCACCAACGAGCTCGAGGAAACCACAAGGAAGGCGCTCGGCTCCTTTCCGCTACGCGAGCGAGCGCGCGAATCACGTAACGGCATTACAATGCGGTTACACACCTAGTCATATTTTCGCGTCGCGGGCGGCTCTATATCGCGATTTTGCACAATATATATCTCAACGAGTCGATACGCGGTCGCTCATGGATCTAGATCCGCAAGGATAATTAGCTCGAGCTGCCACAATCTATCTTCCGCCCTCTTACCCGTGCACCTACGTATGTACGTATACACCTCCATCCCTTCCCACCGATTGTGTTTCTCGCTCGCTAGATCACCTCGCGCTAAAGGCGCGACTTCCGGCTCGATATTATTGCGGCGCGAATTATATCGGATTTCTGCGCCCTTTCCTCGTGCGCGCAATCATCATTAGTTTCCCGGAGTCGTTCGATCCGAGAGAGGGATCAATCAAAACTGACGTGTTTACGGTAAACATTCTCGCCGGCAGGATAAATCGACCGCCGCGGTAATTATTTCGAGAAGGGGGAAAAATCACGGGAGGCTGATAGATCGGGCGGATTGCTCGCGCGGTTCGCGCGTAACGCGCTCGCGGTCTTGCGTAAATTGAGACGTAATAATTCGCGATCCGCGCGGCGAGGCGACGACAGGCGCACCGATGTCGAGGGGGAAGGAAGGGAAGAAAAAAGAAAGAAGAAAAAAAGGCGGCATTCCGCCTTCCCGATCGAGTTCGCCGTTCCCGCTCGATCGGGCGCACTCACGTCGCGCGGGAAGCGATATCGCTGCGGAGAAGGGGAGGGACACACGTTGCATTGCACATATCGTCGATTGCGCTCGTGCGAATCCTGCGTAACACTTTCTAGAGCCGACATTACACCCAGCGGTATACCCGGACGTTATAAGACCGCGAGACGTTGGAATAAATAGAACTTTGCGAACGTGTTCGAAATGTCCCCGGTCACTTGCGCTACCGGCGTGACGGCGCGGCGCGGCCGCGGCCGCGGCTCTCGTTCGCGGTGACTCTCTGTCACGCCAATGCGTATTTCCGCTATTTCCAGTTCAATTCGTCGCGAATTAAAGCCGCGCCCGTTTCCAGTCCCTTCAACGAGATCGGTCTTTGACGATCTTCTCACGGGACGTGGCAAGTCGCCGCCGCTTATTCGCGAGGGCGGACGTCGCGTGTCGTTAGCTAAAATCAAAATTGCGTATATTCCTGCATTTCAAGTTGTCTGATCTAATTATTCAAAATAATTAAAAATAATTCATAGATAATAATTGTTTTTAATAATTAGAAAAATTCGACTCATCTTTTATCGTCCGGAAGATTATTCGAAAGGGAACGTGTCTTGGATTGACGTCGAGTTTCGCTCGATTTCCTGCGAAATGTGCCGGATTTTCGATTTGGATCCTCGATCCGCGAAACGAGGCGAAATCGTAGATCACACGCACACGGCACACGCGGGTGTTTCATGTATGAGCGAGTGGTGCGCGAGAACGCGAGAACGAAGTCATTGCTATTCGCGGCCCGCCACGGGAAACGGAAGTCCTCCATTATCCCCCGAGGCATCGGATACGCTCGTATCGCGGCACATTCCGTCTCAAACGAGACGTCGGCGTCGAGCGTAAAAAAATTTTCCCTTCTTCCGGACCTCCGGGCGTCGATCTCGCCGCGCGAAACTGCTCCGGCAAACAGGCTCCGACGCAAAGCGCAAAGCGCGACTGCAGCGTGGAAACTCGTTGGATAAATAGCCGACACGTTGCTGCCCGGTACGCAAATAACGCAATAAGGGCCAGTTCCACAAATGTCGGTTAACTCTTAACCTTAGGTTAACTTACTCTTCGTCTCTTTCTAAGGGGGACGTTAGAAAGAAACAAAGGATAAGTTAACCTGAGGTTAAGAGTTAACCGACATTTGTGGAACTGGCTCTAAGTATAATATAAATAACAATATTAATAACTGCGAGAGGCTTCTATGTTCTCGAACTCCGCGCGGCAAAGTCTCCGCCGTCTTATTATTAATCATTTATCAAACTGACCGCCAGGTGAAGTAACGCGAGGAACTAACGTCGCTTCTTTCCCGTTTCGGTCGGCAATATTAATGACGCGCCGCCGGTTTGATTTGTTGCGCTTCTTTCGGCGAAGACAGCGGCGATTTATAATATAGTAACGCGAACTTTTCCGCGCGGTACGCGACGACGATGGAAGGTGGATTCGTATTCGTGCAACCGG
>NW_020217983.1:111199-175902 GCF_003070985.1 Temnothorax curvispinosus | reverse complement strand
AGAGAGAGAGAAATGAATGAGCCTCGGGGATGCGACTCTCCCCGAGAGAATTCATTCACTCACTCATTCATCCATGACTGGACGACATGTCGCTCCAGGATAAACAATCGCGCGAATATACGTATATATACTCCGTATGCAAATGCGCGCGGCCGCGGCGTCAGCACGGTAAATGATTAATCTTCGTCTTCGTCTTCCAGGCGGAGAAAAATCCGGCGATTGCTTGGTGCCTCGCGAGCCGCTGCGCTGCCGCGCTTAATCGCGGAATCTCGAGTGCGCTCGGAAGTCGTTGATCGCGGGCGGCGGTAATAAGATTACACGGAGAGCGTCGGGCGTAATTCCGCTCAATGAGAAACGTGCTTATCAGCGAACGTAATGTCGCGGTCGACGTCAACCTGCTCGTATCGGGAGTCGCGTCCGCGAAATTATTTTAAGAATAAACATGTATTTTTCAATTGCCGGATTAATTTGACGATTTTGTGCGTGCATGCATGCGATATGTCGTTAAATCCAAATAAATTATACGACGGACAGATTAATTCAACGGATCTCAAAATTAATAAACCGATAAAACTGAATTGTATACGAATTAATTAGCGAGCTTGGCGCGGCGGGGTTTCGCGACCGGCTCGCGAAAACCGTCACGCGAATGTCCGCGGCGCGTGTTGCATATGCAACGAGTGGCCCGATATATCGGCACGCGTGAAAGTCGAGCGACGGCTCCTGCCCTCGGCTCCGCTTTAATTGCGAGAAGCTCGTGAAACCAATCGCGTTTCTGGCGAGCTAGCGCGCGCGAGAGAAGCCGGCCGCGACGGTTTATCGCACGGGAGGAAGTGGATTATTACAACGAGACTACACTCACCCGGGCACTCCCTTTCGGCGGAATGTCCTTCGCGTCGCGTCTGTCATTGTTTCCCGCGCTGTTTCTTGACCGTTCATTTCCTCGGCCACCGCGAAATCGGTGCGCGCATTGTAAGGGTCCGATCGTTAAGCACGATAGAGAACTGGAATTGGTAATAATGAGAAGAAACAAACGAACGCGAAGGTTCGTTTTGTATATATTATCTTACATTAATTTATTTTGTATATTAAATTTATTATGCATGCAGAAAAATAAATATATTTTATTAAATTGATTTTTATGTATATAAGATACATGTGAAATTATTATCAATCTTCCGCGATTCTCGTCGTTGTTCTGCATTGATAGAATAAATTTTCAGACATTCGCTCAGAGATACATAATGTCGTCTTTAATTCTGATAATAATAACATTCATTGAATATACAAATTTCCTTTTCCTCTCTCTCTCTCTTTCTTTCTGTTAGCGCAGTGTTAATCGGTGGGTTCGCGAGAAGCGAAATTTATGACGAGATGGAATCTATTGGGGAATACAGTGATTTAGCGCTGCGAAAGGTGAACACGCCTTTTACGGCAGCCAGTTCGTTTTACAGGAACGAGAGAGTGCGTCATACGTCGGCGCACACGTGGCGCGGTACACGTGGTAATACACGCAATTTTCATTGTAATCCGTGCATCTTTTCTCTCGCAATTCGCGAACGCGGCGCGGCGGCGCGGCGACTGCGTTCCACAAAGAAACCCCCCCATTAATCGCTAATGGACGCGCAAATTGTTCTCGGGAAACGGCGTGGAAATGAACGACGCGCCGCAATCAGATGGCGAAATTTTCATGAGATCGCAATAATCGTTGTAATTAGCGTCGAATCGATGAAGTTTTCCACGCCGCGGCGCGCGGGTTCCATCGACCGTGAGACACAGAGAGACCAAAGAGGACTGTTCCTCTATGAAAAGAGAGGAAAAAGAGAGCGGCCGTGTGGAGGAAGCCACGCACCATTGTCTCCCTTTCGGGCGTTACGCATTAATTAGGATTGTTCGGGCATCGGGCGCGGAAATATTAATTAAGACAGTCTTCCTGCCGAGACCATCGATACGCGGCGGCGTACATTTCGCTCTTAATGACGCAGCGTGTCGCGTGCATAATAAAAATTTGCATAGGATCCTATTGTTCGCGTAAATCTCGCTGATCGCTGGCGGAGCCTCACAGACGATCCACACTCCAAATCCGAGTAATTGGTTTTGCGTTTAGAGAAAAATTCGAGACAACGAAAAACGCATAAAGCGAGTAACATATTATAAAAGATCTTTAATTTTTTATGCAGATGAAATATTTTTTTAAGAAAAATTCACTTATCAAAATGATATTAGCGTTTCCATCTTTATTCTTATCTTTTTGCTATTTATACAACCAAAGCATCGCCATCAATCAGTACAATTTATGAGAGTTTTCGAGATTTTATAGCACAAAATACAGAATGTGTAAATGTAAAATTTTATTTACAGCGATCGTACTGACGATGAATCACGAAGGATCGTCAAGAGATTTTCAGATCGCACGTAATAACTGAACGTTCGCGGTGATACGAGCGATTGATCGGCGATTAGTCAGACATGCGAAGAAACGTTTCGGAATTCCATCAGTGGTATAAATAATCGCCGCGGGATATTGCGAAGTGGCCGGAATGCAAAAATCACGAATTAATCTCGCGTCCGGTAACGGCCCGCACGCAAGACAAGGACGCGTCAGTCGTAACTTTTCCCGGCTAACGAGAGCCGGTAATGTTATTATTGTTATTACGGCAAAATGGAAAAAAGAAGGAGGAGAAAAAACGGGCCGTGGAAAGGAATCGCGCCTGCAAGTGCATAATGATAAAATGCAATCTCCGAACGGGGGCAACGTCCCTTTCCCTATCGACGCGTTTGTCCCCCTCTCGCTATCGAAAGCGTAGAACCGGCAACGAACGGATATCCGAACTTTGACGAAACTCTGAAATCGAATTGAATTGGCAAGTTTCAACGATAACGCGTTCCAAGCTTCCTTTCTACGGTTGCAAAATTACAAGTCTATTGAAATTTATAAAAAAAACTCCATCGTTTGTTTTTTTTTTTAAATAGTACGTTGTGGTAATAAATTATATAAGAGAATGAATTCAAAATTTTTTTGATATTGATTGTTTATGTTTCGTTTCTCAATATTTACACAACGCGTTCATATCGCAAAATGCCTGAGGAAAGAAGCAACGATGTAATGCCAAAAATATTTTTCGTGACGGATATAGAGAAACTCTCGCCAAACTTATTATTTCGCAAAGACGGTCTGGGCGTTGCTATCGTAACCTAAGAACGCGTTTTACGGATTGAGTCGATTGACCTACATTTAAGAAAAGAAAGTGCCGGACAAAGGTGTCAGGAAACATTTCGTTTATTCGTACTTACGCCCCGCATTCATTACGTAAAGCTATTATATCGGTTTTTGTGAATTATCTCAAGTATGCGTCACGTCAGAGAGTAAGTTTCCTACCATTTACAAAGTTTCCTTACATTTACTTACTCGAAAGGTCAGCGCGAGGAAAGCGAATTTTCGCGATTGACTTTCCTCGTCAGTTTGCGAAAGTTTTCCACGTACGAGGAATGTTTCAACCTCGGGGATTTCGATACTCCGTTTGGCACGATTCTCGATATCCACCGCGATTTCGATAGCGCGACGTAACAATCGGGGTACAAATTACGCGAACGAATTTTTCTTTCTCCTTGAGCGATTCCGTTAGCGCGCCGCGTGATCGAACTTGTTTTTCGCGAAGGTAAATACCGAATCGACCGAAGCGGTAGGTACACGTGCTAGATCGCGACGCGCGTCACTGAACTGCGATTCGTTTCCGCATTCGCGAATTCCATACATAATGAGCAATGCTTATTAGCATTATATTTAGAAGATATCTTCAATCTGGAAAAACTTAATATTTATTTAATGATTTACATTTGCTAATAAATCAAATTTACTTCTTTTAGATGGAAATTGATATTAATTGCGAGCAATGTGGCAACTTGAAAAAATACTATCCTACACATTATCCAACTGATATTAAAATATGGTTTAGGAAGAAAAATAGATATATTATTAATTCCAGATAGTTATGTTTCTTTGACATAAGACGTCATAAGATATAACCGTAAAGTAACATAATTATATAATAATAATCACTATTACCGTCAAGTAAGAAATAATAAATAGCGCTATCGGCGGGGTGATGCAGATAACAGAACTAAAAAAGATCCATGTCGCAATAATCTCAGACAGCCCGATTTAAAACTTAAGTAACCGACAGATAAACGTTGTTATACAAATTGCTCGTTGTACAAGACGTTTAATATCCCGCGTTTCAAAAGAGAAATGGAGAACAAGATGGAGCGCTCGGTATTTCAAAAACACTACTGAAATGGCATACTTTTTTTTACGAAGAGTGAGTTAACCTAAGGTTAAAAGTTAACTGACGCTTGTGAAACTGGGCCTTTATAGACTTTCATTAGTTTAATTCTCGAGATGTGCTCCTATGATGGACCTCACACTTCTGAATAACATTTTCGACATCACCGAAACAATCTCGAGTAAATTTAAATAAATTTAACAAACTCAAATTAATTGTTCATTTTATGTGTGACCGGCGCAGTTTGCAAATTTATTTACGTAGTAATGCGTATAGTCGCATCATACATATCCCAATTAGACGCGCTGAATCGGAAGAATTTAATTACATTTCACAAATAAACGAGACGGTCCGCGAGCAAATGCGCGGAATGCAGAATTCGCATTTGCTCTCAATCCCCCTTGGTCGCTCTCGGTTCCTTCAATACTTTTCTGGGCCCTGCCCAGGCAGGAACACCGCCGAAAATGCGTGGCGATTATCACGCGCGATGATCGTCCGGCCACGTGAGAGAGTGAAATTAAGATTGTGACTGACTAATGTGCGTCTTACGTGACATCGGGAGAGAGACACGCTTCGAAAGGTCTAACCGCATCCTTGCGCCGGAGTTACGCGGTTACGTAAGGAGAAAAGTGAGACACGCACGTACACACACGCCGAAGAAGAGGAAGAGAGAGAGAGAAAGACGGAGAGAGAAGTGCCGAGGAAATGTGTATCGCGCGATCGAACGGTAACTTTGTATCAACTGTTATCACTCGCCGATTTTTGCACAGCTGTTACGCGAGCCGGCGGCGCGGCGTTGTACATGTCGTTTGAAAAGAAAAGATAGAAAGGCGAAAGACTGGACCGACCGAACGGGAATATAACGCTCGCGTGGCTTTTATCTTCAAAGTAAGCTGATACTGTCGATTTTTCACGTTTACTGCACAGCAGGATAGCTTAATGTCACATGCAAAATTTGCGACCCGATGGTTATGTAACGTATAATTAAATTTCATGATTTACTAGGAATTTTTTTCGCATGTTCAGTGTTTCTCCTACAAATGATAACGGTGGGTTTTGCAAGATTAACGAGACGATTGTGCGAGACAAGAGTCGCAAGACTGAGAAATTACCCGCAAATTCCGTGTAATTCATTTCTCACCTGAATACGACGCTAATTCAGGCACAACGAGAGTTCTGTTGGACGTGCATCTGTTCGAAACAAATGTGAATTTTTCCATTTTAATACGCGACGCGGCATCAATCGAACACGAGCGGAGTGAAAGCCAATCGCGGGCATTGTACGCGAAATGAAAAGCGCATTGAAGATCACGCGAAATTACATAAAAGAAATTTATCTTTAGAGCGGCGTCGTCGCCGTCGTGTCGAAGCGACGACGCGCGAACTCATGAGCGCGCGATCACTCCGCGAGACACAGAAGCCTCAAGATTGATTATTTTCTACCTTCACCTTTTACCCAACTTCTACTCAATTGCGTAAGCGAGTAATGTCAATGAGAAACGGCTAGATCTCTCTGAGAAACGCGGGAACGATATCTTTCATTTAAACAGCCTTTCATCGAACAATTAAAGATTTCGGTATATCTTCACTTATCCTCTGATCTTCGTTATCCTTCATGGAGAAAGAATAATACGGTCTAATGTCGAAATGCGAAAACGACGAGAAACGCGAAGGCGACGCTAAATGTTGTGGAGTAAAGTGAGATAGTAATAGTAAGTCGCCGAAGCTATATTGAACGCCTGAAGGTATTTCGCCAAATTGACAGCGATGTCAAAGAATAAATACATCCGCCGCGCGACGAGTCATGTGGACGCGTGCGAATAGCGATGCAAATACCTCGCGCGCTCGCGTCTGTTTATACTCTCGCGAGTTATTACGTGCTTCGCAGTCGCGGCGACTTTCTTCGCGCGCGCCAACGGATTGCCCGGCATATAGCCGGGCGTTAAACGCAAACGACCGGCGGTGATCATCGATCCGCGTCCCCGACGTCTCTTCCCGGCGACTGTTTGACCCGTTTAATGTTTGAACTCGGTGATCGTAGCCGTGGCTTTTTCACTTCCCGCGGTCTTTCACTATAGTCGTGGGCTGGGAATGCAAAACGGCCTTTGCGAACGAAACGTTCTTCGCACTTTCTTCCCCCCTCGCGTTTTTGCATTACGCAGACAAACTTTATTGCTGCATTCATCGCCACGTAGACTTCGACTCCTCTCTGCTCCCCTCCCCCCTCCTCCCAATTCTGGCGCTTATGTATAATTTCTTCTTTTATTTATTATGTAAGAATTTTTTTTTCTTTGTCGTCATCTCGCGTTTTCAACTCAACCATTGATCTCGTCGGTACAATATTAAGTACGGTTGCAAGTATAAAGCGATCCCCTCCCATCGGTAGCATTTTGGTACTTCCTCAGCGAGAGTTTGCATATCCCAAACGCGCGCACTGTTCTTATTACATTAGAAATTTCATCTTGGATCAGTTGTTAGCTCGAGATTCACGTGGCGAGCGCAGAAGTGCCGGAAGACACGCGGAAACGCGAGATCAGGCCGTGCAACGTACGTGTACGTGTTAATTAAGGCAGAAACAGACTTCGGATGAAAGTCACGGCTACATAATGACGTGCTTAACTTGCTTTTCTGCGAATCTATCGCGTAACGCAATCAAGTTGCGGTGAACCGCGCGGGAGAAAGTGAACGACTAAAGCTCCCTTTGCCAAAATTCACTCGGAAAGATTATAAATTCTCGATTAATAATTAATTCTCAGATTGTACAAGTGCAACAAGACATATTTCTGAAGCGAAAAGAGGAGAAATGGACCTGTCGCGAAAGAAGCACCGTTCTTATCCTTTTTATTGGCAGCTGTTCGGGATCGAGATTGATTTATCGGCAAAACTTGCTTGACGCCGTGTACCTGGGAACGTCCTTGACGACCGGAAGCTCGTAAACCGTCGAGGATGAATATTCCGCGGGCGGGCCGCGATAAAACGCGCAAACGAATCGATGATGCGCTCGCGGGCTCGTCCCACGTGTCGCGACCGCGATGCATACATACGTTCGCCGCGCGGATATCCCACGGGGCCGCATTCCGTCCGTCGTCGCCGGGGTTTCAATAGACGGTACTCTTTATGCGGAACGTGTAGAATCCGCAGATATATCACCCCGTGCCACGCGGTGCGTCATCCATGCATGCCGCGCGCGGTCCGGGCCTCGATTATTACACGGCCCCGTATTCGCGTCCCATATCTAGCGCGAAGCGTGGGCGTTCGATTGCACCTTTTATTTGTCTAGCGTCGGAGAACCGTTGCATGCAATCTGATTACAGTCTCGAGAGGCTAAGCGTTCGTGTCCGACATCGGGTCGGTGATAAATTTGACGACGCACCCGGCAAAAATCGATAAGACTCTTCCTCGCCGGTGGAGAGATTATGTGGGTTAACGAATTACGCGAAGGAATTTCATGTCATTCGTGAAGCAGGAAGAAAAATCTTCTTCAAAAGCAATCTCGGTTTCTGTGTGCGAAGGCAACAATATAGATAAGAGGCTCAAGATAATACTCAGTAATATACAAGCCTAAGACAATAAATCGCCAAGAAGAAGTTGCGTAAATTATCGCAAATTCAAAACACGCTTTATTCTTCCTGCGCTTTCTTGAATTCTATCAATTGCTTGCGAAACGTTTTTGCTGCAACCGCGTGCCCATCATCCGGCCACCCCGCGTATAAATGCGCGCCGTGAGAGAACTTGGGATTTACATTTTATACCTCGCAGATATCGCGCGCAGCTGGTGGTCTAACGAGATGCTTACGCGCGATTTGCACAGAATGCCCGTATCATCCTTTCGTTTCTCCGATTCCCGATTCCATCCGATTATCGCCGGCGTCGGCACCCTTCCACGTCGTCCTCTCGCGAATTTACGCTCTACGGGCCGTCACTCTCCCGCACTAACAGCGTATATGCCACTCGCGGTCCTTGGAAATTATTTTCATCCTTCAAGGGCCGCCGTAAACCGGCGTCCGGTGTCATACGGACGTGAGAATATATGACTGAACTTTTATCTTGTTCTTCGTGAACTTCGCCAATGTGTGCTAAAACATCAGGGATCGTGCAATTTGAATATTTCTCAAGTTTCATGCGCGTTCTCCAATTTCCTTGACTGAAAACATATTTCCACAATTATATTTTCTTTTTATTCTCTCTTCTCTCTTGCGAATAAACTTCTCTTCTATTAATTTATGGGCATATATGTCTTATAATATTTTAAAATAAATTGACAATTTACAATCATCGCGGCGGAGGATCTTACGCTTAATAACAATTTTTGTGAATTTTGTACATTATGTTTTTGAATAATTTATTTATTCTATGTTACATACATATATCGGTCATTATTTATTAGGATTTATATCCGTGTCCTTTTCCCGATGTCAATTCCTAACGCTGATTGCGCGAGACGATTCATTCGCAATTCTCGCGACGTGTCGTGGCTGCTCGCTCGCTCGCGCGATTCATTTGCGATTCTTGAATCGTACCCGATCGCCACGCGCGTGTTTACATCCACGTATAGGAAACACCTTGGTCTCGGCACGAAAACCCAGTTAGCGGACGAGCCGAGCCGAGCCGAGCCGGGCGTCTCTCGAGGACATCCTCGAGATCGCCTCGCGCGCACGCGAGTCAACCCGCGCTTAATCCTCGGAAACGCTCAAGGGGGAATTAATCGTTATTGTGGAACACCGAGTTTTATGCATCCTGCCGCGGAGGATGACGCGAGAAAAAGTGTCGTCTGCATACGAACACATGGGGTGTGAGTCACGGAACTGGGGAGAGCCGCGTCTCTCCCGCGAATTAAAGAATTAATGAGAGATGATTTGATTTAATTTCCTTTCCTAAACGGAATTATTATATCTCGTCGTACGATTACTTCTCATATTCCATAAGATTTGGAGAATAATTTTATGGGGTCTTCGAATCCCATTCATCTTCTTTTCCTTCACTCGGCGTAGATTAAAGTACGTATATATGGATTATAATTTAATTTACATATATGTATATATTATTTATATTTATATTTAAATAATAATGTATATACATATATATAAATTAAATGAAAAATGAGGTTTGTGCTCTATACATATACCTCGACATACACTTATATTTTTCTATTTTTAAATTGAGGACGCTCTTTACAATTTGCACATATGTCGTCAATTATACTTTGCCTGTCACTACCAAAATGATCGAAACATCGCGAAACTTACCCTGCAGCAAAAATCCATGCAGCGCGAGGTTCATGGCTACAATATGATTGATTTCTTCAGCCTGAAAAAAAATACATTGCTAGAGTCAAACAACGGTTACAAAATAAAATAAATATTCAATTTCGTAATACATTACTAGTCATTATAATTATCCCTATTCACTCCAACGTTTTTTTCACCCCAATAATCCTCCAACCATGCACTTTCGAGTCCCACGTGTTTTTTATAATGTTAATAGCTTTGAAAAATTCCCCAAAAATTATTATAATATCTTTGTACCTTCGACTAAAAATCAATGTAAAGAACATTTGAAAATCATTTATTTAAATATTTTTTTATAACAATTATATGTTGACAAACACACGTTACGACTCGTTTTACTTAAAAAATCATAACTCACGAACAAATTGACGAAGTTTAATGAACCAAAACGCGAATTAAAGCTAAAAGTAGTGCAAATGAGAAAAAAAATATGAGATAATTATTAATTAAATAGGAATACTTAATTTCGTCGCCGCAAATTTGGTAATTTTTAAATGGTACAGAAGGACTTTAAGAACTTAAAGAATGCTAGAAAAAGAATTTCTGAATAAGAAAAGGCGAATTTGAAGTGTGACAGATATTTTTTATGTAAAAAAATTAATTTTTTTAATATAATCGTAGCTCCTCCCCACCTCTTCCACCTGCCTCTGAGCCATAATAGACCTCTGTGGAATGTTAAATTTTTTTTTTAACGACAAAAATATTTTAAATACGGTTAAATTATACACAAAAATACATTTTTATCGAAAAAAATGCTCATTTACCTTTCACACAACACTGACGTAATCCTCCAACCATACACTTTCGTGTCCCACCGAGATTTTGATTGTTCCCCGTTTCGAGAGTAAATGAGCTAGGACTTTGAAATTTTTACCTGAGGTTCCCTGCCACAATAACTTTTTTCCGGCGTGGAGGGGATTCTCCCACGATCATTTGTTTTCCGGAACAAACGACTGTTAGAAATTCGTGGGACACGAAAGGCATGGTTGGAGCGAATAGGGTTATGTATATAAATTTTCATCGAATTTATTTAAACGTAAGCATTAAATTCTGCGGAAATCGCTGCATATCTTTAATAGTCCCGCGTAACAGGTAATAAAATTGTCTCACAAATGGAGAAAGCGTTACGTATATCGAGTACAACGTCGGAAACACGACGTCAACGTCAAAACGCTAATGTTATTCTAACAATTTGCTCTTGGAGGATAATAACGTAATAACTAGCCGCGCTAATTGCTACTAAATCGCCCGGAGGCGTAAAGGAATTAACCGAGGCAAATAAACTCGTCCCGCCGTGGTCCGCCGGGCTTTTGTGTGCTCTTGCGGACGGTCAGTAGCTTCAAAGGACGTGTGACATCTCTATCGTCAGTGTCAATATTTGTCTGGAAGCCTCGGCACGGAGAAGAGGAACAAACGCCCGTCTAATACCGCGGGTGCCGCATTCAGCGCCATGTCGATCTATCGGGCGCCCCCGAGCAGCTAGCAGCTAGCTAATTGCCTGTCTACTAATTAAGCGTAACTTAGGCAACTCCTCGAGCGAAAGTCCTTGGTGGAACAGTCAAGAACGCAATTTAAAGAGCGATTCTGCCACGTTCTACCCAGCGTTCTGCGACTTCATAATCTCTCATCGTGCTCAGACAAGAATTTCTTGTCACGCTTTACCACTTTTCCTTTTTTTCGTTTTACAATACTTCACGGACGTTTATTTTTCTGCAAACTTCAATTAATGATTCATTATTAATGTTAAGAAGAAAATTGTTACATGTATCGCATATGACATATTTCAATTTTTCACACATCGAGTGGATTTTTGATAAATTGCTCCTGTGTGTGTTTAATTTTTATTGTTAGTTTTTCGTTATTTAATACTTTACTTAAAAATAAGAAACATAACGACTGTTTAAAATATTTAAGATAACTTCGTTAGAAACCGTGCATTTGTGTGCACTTATTTATTTTGTTCTGATGTCATTATCAAACCTACATGGCTGCAGCGCCGCATGTACCGATTTCGTACGTGTGAAAAATGATAAACAAGATCGCATGTGCATACATGGGCAGAGGAAGGGTGGGGGATGTTCGAAAGTCCATCGGGAACAATGACCGGGCCGCGTTGCAAGCGAAAATGATTCAGGTCGCGCAAGTTAACGTTATAACGGCGTGTCCGTCGACGAGAAAACGGCCGATGAGTTTCACGGCCCGTATTATTACTGAACGCGATAATTGCACGGTCAGGAAAATGTGTCGTGTCTGAGAAAATGAGAGAAAATTAATGTAAATCTCGCTTTGGGGTGAACGGAGAAGATTTTGTTCAATAATTCTCCTGGGTATTTTCGATCCTCGGTATTCCGAAATTCTTAAGCGCGATTACATTTGTTTTTATTGTGCAATGTAACTTTCTCTTTGTTTCTCGCGATTCTTTACTTCTAGACTACTGGCAAAAGTTACTTTCATCGAGATTGTTAGACTTCGACACGTTGACTCAGAAGCAATGTTAATTATCGCGATCTTTCAAATATGATTTATTATCATAACGGCCGAGAAGAATATTTATTTAACTTCATATTTCATATTTTTCACTATTTCCATCATAATTGTTATTTTCTCTTTTATATAAAAACAACATACGGAAAAAAATAAAATAACATCTCTTGGATTTGAAACAATAGTGCAACGTCGGAATTAATTTACAAGTAACATGCAATATTTTTCGATTCCGTAATTATCTTCTTTTTTGTGCGAAATCAAGCCTGATCAAAGTGCGTAAAAATTATCACGTTACGCGTCCGAGAATATGAGAAGCTGAAACAGCCGGGGAACTGTTTGGATAGGAAATTGGTCATTTGCAAAACGAGCGCGCGATATTTGGCAATCCCGTACATACAACTCGAATAGCATCAAGGTCGCAGGTTGCACAAGTGCACAGCTGCGGCGGCGGCGGCTTGCGCGCGCTTTATTGCGATGTAAAAGCGGCGCGACGTTTATCGGATCTCGATTTATCATAACGAATCGTGGCTCGGCGGTCGTACGGATAAATGACGCCGATAACACGCGCGGTCCCGCGATCGGGCGCGTTTCTTCGGGTACGTTTATATGGCAGTTATGAATGATCAGAGCGATTCAATCATTCTCCCGAGAGCCTGCTTTCCAACGCGCGGGGGCGTATATGCATACATCGCGCGCGGTTTGTCAGTCCCATCGGCCGAGCTCGAGATAGTCATTCCGCCGGGTAAAAAAGGCAAGGTGGATATCTCCACCACGTACGTACGATCGTTAAGCCGAGAAAAATCACGCGAGGCGATATATCGACGGCTCTTTAACCCGGCCCGATGCACGGTGCGGTGGTTGCGCCCGTTATACTGGGATGTATTGTAAATCAATGTAACGATCGCCGGGGGGAGGATGGAGGATTATTGTTAAACGTTCGCCGATTGACGATTTTCGAAGATATTTACAGTTTTCCTGCCGGCGTGAATAACAACCCTTTTATTACGCCTAAATTTAGAGCGGTATGCAGTTAACCCTAGAGAGGTAATATGAATTTTCTCATACGTGAAAGGCCAAGCGGGGTATTAAATTACCCCAAACTTGTACCGCGTGTATAATGTTTCTATTTGTTGTTAGACAACTTTTTAATAGATAATTTTGTTTGTTCTTTAATAGGGAAGACGATAGTAGTCATCAATTTGCGGTAGTAAAAAAAAACAGTAAAAAAATCTCGAAAAACAAAACAAAGAACCAAAAATTGGGCTGAAATGACTATTTTTATAAAAAATGCTGTAGTTTTTCATAAAATTCACCGATTTTAAAAATTCCAACGGATTTTGAAAGACGAATAGACAACCTTCAAGGGCATGTAAGCAATTTTTTCGTTTTTTAAAAAAAAACATATTTCTTTGAACATCTGAAGTAGAGGAAATGATAAAAAACTGTCGGATTGGAAAAATCGCAAGAAATGGAAAGTAAAACAGATTCTATCGATTATTATTTATTTGAAAGGTAGTCAAAAGTTATAAAAGTATATGGAAACAGTAAAATTAACTCCACAAAAACTTTATAAAGTTTTGCAAGAACAGCAAAAATGAAATAATTGACCGAATCTTAAACAATTATATATGAAACAGGGGTAGAATTTTCCGGGGAGTGCTATAAAGTGTATAATTTTTTGTTACCGATTTTCACAAAAAATCTGAAATATATTTTACTGTGATAAAAGTCGAACGTAAACGGTTAAGTAAAGGTACTACGTTATCCCAAACGATTTTCTTTTTCGGTCACAGCTGCTGCACGGATCTAACGCACTCGCTTAATGACGGAGGTCGACTGCCGGATGACTAAACTAAATTATGGTTAGGGTCTCAGTATGAAAACTAACCTTCCTAAGTCAGGGGCGTAATTTGAATTTCGCGTGGGGCAACGTATTACCCCACATTACCTTTCTAGGGTTAATCGCATCTTCGCGCCTTTATCGCGCGTCTAAAAAACGCGCACGGTACAAGCGCGTTCCTCCTTCGTCATCTCGTATTATTTCCAATAACGGAAATCACAGCGATTCATGTGTAAACGTATTGCTCGTAAATAGTATTTTTTATTTTCGCGGGATGTATATTTTTTATCGATATGCGTGTCGCGCGATTCGCAAGACGTCTCCGCCCGTTTCGGCGCACTTTCCTCGCGTCTCTTGTGGACGGCGCTCCTGAAAGACGATTTTCACCTTACGTAAAACCGGCACATCGGCCCGGCCGTGGCTCGTTTCCACGGTGAACGACTTTCCCCCCTTCGGTCTCGTACACGCACGATGCGTTTTATCGAAGACGCAGAGCGGCCGCACCCTCGGGCGTGCCGGATTTCGCGGCCGATTCACGACCGATCGATTTCCATTTTCGCATTGCTCGCAAAGAAAGATAATTGTAGAGTCGTAAATATTGTTACAAATTGATCTCTATACTTGAAGTGTATACATGGTGGCATCTGAACGTTTAAAGATCGCGATTGTCATAAAATAAAATGTATATAAAATAAAATAAAATAGCGTTCCTGTTTTTAACCTTCTCACTGTTATTTATATAGCAGTTATTTATTTCATTTCTTCGTACTTTATCATGATAACAGCGGTCATTGCAATTTTTCCAGACGTCACTACGTATACTCCATCATGTTTATCTTAAGATTTTGAGATCACCAGTTAGGTGAAATAGCTTCACTGATGATAGGTGAAATAGTTTCACTGCTCTGAAGGCAAGCGACTTCGGTGTTAGTTGAATGCCGAGAAACCAGGAAGCCGGCTGTTTTCTCGTTTCTAATTAATAGTTCTCGACCCGTCGGCTCTAATTTTACGCGGAGGAAAGCGAATTCGAAATCGTTCGGAGACGCGACGGCGACGTCGCGTTCCGCATACATTAACGTCGCGGATTCCACCTTTCTTTCCGAAAGTAGGAAATTCAAGGTCGTACGTTTGAGCGCTAAACCATTTCTCACCGATGTGAAATAAAATGGATTTTTTAATTTTTGACAAAAATCATGGAAACGTCTTATACGAGGAAACGAATGCGCGCGAGGAGAAATCGCGGAAAACAGTGATAATAATTTATGTACAATAATGCAATTATCCTTCGTGGCATTTGTATGATTGATTCGCGTTAGTCGTACACTCTCTCGTTCATTCATGCACCGTTATCTCCGAGAGATTTTACGTTCCCGCACGATCCGCCTGTCCGGATATTGAAAAACGAAACCGCTTGGATGCCACAGGATCGGAATAAATTATATCTCACCGATTTCTCGGCGTGGCGAGGCGCTCGTAGTAATATCGAGCTCTGACGATACGCCTGTGTAAGTATGTGTGGAGTCATTCAAGCGATACTTTCTTTTTAATCTCTAATTACTAGATAGCACATAGTAAACACGCGTCGCTTCTTTAGAGTCGAATCTGGCAAACTTTCTAGGCTGAGAGAGATATTGATTTCACCGATACGTTATCTATATATTTATGACGATTGACGAGCGAATTTTTGCACCGTGGATTTATCTTTCTCATTTTGCACGTTCTAATAATTTGTGTATATATGTGTTATAAAAATGTAATGGCACTCTCTAATCTCTAAAGATATGTTAATCACCATAAGATTATCAATAATTGATGATCGTGATTATTAATCACTATCGTATTAACTATCATTTCGAATATAGTGTAGGTTTAATATCTACAAGAGAAGTCGTTTATTAGTCGTTTCTATCGAGATAAAGGAAGTAACTAAAATGCAAGAGTCGAAAACATCCTGTTAGAAAATTTTAACAGACTTAATTAAACATAAGATTGTAAATTCAAATACATGCTAATATAACTATATATACAATTTTTATCATTTAATGCCTAATAAGGCGAAAAGAATATTATAGGTCTTTAAATGTCTTATAAATATCGGAAAATTGTTATAATGGTTCTACATATCTTGTAGTAGAAGTGTGAAATACGCGATACGCTTCGTAAATTTCTTCTATAAAGAATTCGTATGTTAATTCACGTCCTAATCGACGAGGCGATTGTCGTAAATCGATGGATCCTTCCATCACACGTCATCTCCATTATTACGTTACGATAGGGCTTGGAGCATCCTCATTATCCAGCTTCGATTGCAAAGTCGGCGCGCGAGTTGGCCGAACAATATCTCGACAACGAAGATCGAAACTCGAACGATAATGACGATAATTCTGATGGGATTACATAAACGCAGCGCCGCGAAACAATGTCCATACTCTCTTTCGCGATTCCTGCACCGTAGGATTTATTCTGGCCGTGACAGCTCGGAATTAAGACGGAGCTGGACGGCGCGGCGCGTTCGTGCGCGAGCCGAATGAGAGAGCGAGAGAGGATGCCTCGTGAGCGCATCCTGAACTTTCTAAACCGATCCGCGCGGCGAATCCCCGGCGCGGCGCGGCGCGGCGATCCGATCGCGCGGCTTTATTCCCTTTCATGGCGAGTCACGAGCTGCCACGTTTCTTTCCTCTCGCGAAACCCCACGTATCGAAATAACTCGTGCGACGTCGATTCTTCGGCGAGAAAATGCGGAAAACGTCTCAAGTCGCGCACCGTAAACGCGAACTTTCGGAATCAGGTCGACGCAGAGGCTCGAATTTATGGAGTGAAGATCTGTGTGCAATGGCGCGGAAGAATCGAGGCTGTACACGAAAACGTATAGAATCTAAGAAAGATTTATTAAGAAAATTTAAAGATTTTTTTCGAAGATTTAAGAAAGGGTTAAAAAACCGGAAGATCTGTAAATATTCGGGCTTTTACAGAATGAAGAATCTATACATAATCAAGGCGTAATCGAACAACAGAGATTCGTAAAAGCAGTGCACTGTAAAATGCACAAAAATATTTTCGTGATTAGATTTTCGTCAAATATTTTAATCTCCGGTGTTTTAATCTACCGGACTCGTAATCGACTATATATTTTTATAAAATAGAAATTTATTGATCTAAACACATTCGAATTAATGTGTTCCGGAACACGACGCTCCGATGAAAATGATTACATTGTCTTCTAGCGGTTCGCTCGGGCGATTACGCATCTCGACGTTACGTGGGATCGATCTCCAATTACGTTTCAGTTTCCGCGTTTCAGATAGACCGGAAATTGATCGGTTCGCGTGTACCAGATCGTCCGGTGCCGACGATCTGGATCTCTGGTTCACCCCTTTTCTGCAACAGCAGGAAGTTACGAATATCCTACGAGGTAATTGAGATCCAAAGCTCGATCTAATTTCTTTAAGAAACCGTGTGCGAACAATGTTTAAAAGCAATTCTCCCCGATACGAAGTATCGGCATTCAGCTTGAACAGGTTTTCGTATTTTTACATTTTACGCAGAATATGTAAGATACTTAAAACCGAACGATATAAATTAATTGCGTGTTGACGTCTAAATTGTTAAGTTACGTGTTATGGAGCACTTAACTGGACTCATTAAAATAATAATTCGATCAAATTTTTTCCATTATTAAAAAATGGACTATAATACGTACATTCCTTTACTCATTTATTTCGGGATTAATTCATTGTTTATTCCCACGTTAATTCAACTGTTGTGGTAATTATATGAACACAACCGATCGCCGAAACTGTGGTACATCGTCGATGGAGTACTCGCCACGCGCGTCTTCCGCCTCCGCGCATTAATACAGAGAACTTTCCTACCGATCTCCTTACGTAAAGACCCAATTATCCGGACGATCAGCTCGTCAGTGTGGTGGAATAAATGAGCGGCGCGTTGTGTAGACCGTGCGATTATCGATAAATCACGTGCGGCGAAAAAAAAACGCGGTGAGATCGATACACGACGAAACGGGAATATAATACAATATTTTCGACTTCGGCGAAAACCGCGACTTCCTTTTTCGCGAATACCTGCCCGGTGCTTTGATGTGTCAACGACCGACGTTTAACGGGGTAGGTACGCAACCGTGCCGACGCAACCCAAGACTCCCGCACGCGAGGCTCGTGATCTGCCCGTAGATCCATAAATCAATCTTGGCTCGCGAACGAGATTGCGGACGGATGTATCTGTGGAAATCGCCGAAGACTCAATCACCGTTCTTAATTCGCGCGCTACTCGCGAGAAATACGTTCACTCGCGAGGATTGCTGACTTTATCTTCATACATTTTTCTACGAAAATATTCATTAATAGTTTTTGAATCAGGAAGTCGTAATTAGTGGTCTTTGCATTAGAGATGCAAATGGATAATAAAATTACCGACTACGTTCGCAGCAATTTATAATCCAGTTTAATAACTACCGTGTACTATCCGATCCAGAATTGTTTTTCTTTTGATATTATAATGTTTATTTAAATATGAGCCTCTTCTGATACTTAAACTACAATTTCTAGTACATATATCCAAAAGAGATTGATTTAAATGGTTAGAGTATCAAAACATTCATATTTAAATATCATTATAATAAAAAGCAGAAAAATTTTGAATCGGATAGTATACGGTAATTATATTATTAAACCAGATTATAAGCTGCTGTGTAAACGTAGTCATTGTTCCTTAATAGGCTTCATTTTCACAGGATTTGAATTTCCTGCTTTGCTATAGGAAAATATATAACGTTAAAAAGAGAAGAATGATTCGCACAAAATGATGACCTTCCTCAACATTTCTGATGATATTTTACAGTGATGAAAGAACAATCTGTACATTTTTAAGATTTAAATTTTGTGTCACGATTATCTTTTAACTTAAAATGACGATTTATTTTCCTCGTTATCGCGCGAACCTCAGCGTGACAATCTCGCGGAGAAAATTTCAAGTATCGTGGCGCCACGCGAAGGATCGTTCGCATTTCACGGTTGGCCGCGGATCGGATCGGTTCGGTTCTCCGGCGCTATGCCGCAGTGGAACACCAGGTCAATGTATCGACGTGCAGCGATATACCGCGGCGCGCGTTATACATTACACGTAAGCCCGGGCAGCGGACATTCTCTCTAAACGTTCACCGTCCGCTTAACCGATTGTATTTTGCTCTTTTTGCGGGTTTTGCGCGGCCGTAACGAGCCGCGTCAATCGCCCGCTGAATGAATCGCTCATGTTGAAACGTTCCCGCGCGGCTTTTGAGGCAAAAGGATCTTTACGCGGCACAATGTGGCGGTAAACGGCGTGACATCCCTCCCCCTTTCCCCCTCCCCCGGGCGGTGGTGCGAAACGCATCTTAATACATCTCGAGGCGCGATAGCCTCGGGACCGGCCGATTGCGAAAGACGTCTCAATCGTTCCGAGATCGCACTCTGCCGCACACTCATGAACAAGCCGCAGAAAATGTCGAAAGGTCGTGTAATGGGCCTTTAATTGACAAGGTGACAGCCGATTAAAATGTACAACGATCTCGTAAAGCTGTAATCTCGTTGGCTTGCCTCAACATTTTTACCTGGGATTTATTCGTCCCATCATTCATGTGGTACAAAAAAACAATTAATCAAAAAAATTTTAACGTGATTGCGTTTAATTTGATATACGTAAATTGCATTTTGCAAAATAAAATTATTTCGAAGAAAGGAAGGAAAGAAATGCTGTCAAATCAGGACAGGCGCAAACATATACATATATACTAACAATGAGAAATCTACTTCGCATTGATATCTGGACGCTATCGTAATTCACACCGCTACTTGAAACCAGGAATGTCAGCAATCTCATTCTGCGGCTAGTCAGCGGAAGGTCAGTTTCGATATGAAATACACGTTTCTCTGTCTGTCTGTCTCAGCTTCTAAAACCGCAAAAGAGAAGGAGAGATATCTGCCCTACTGCGCCGCCAAATCAAGTGCGGCAGTGGTTATCGTGGTCCACCGTAATATTTTCAACAATTTTTGCGATAAAAGAGCAAATGATCCGTGTCAATGCAATATCGAGAATTATTATTTAAAGATTTATTATTCTTTAGAATTACGCGTTGATTAAATATCTCTGCCTCGAGTGACATAAGTTCATATGGCCGCCACGCGACCGCTATTTCGCTCTCACAATTTCTGCAGAATTTCAAACAGATAAAGACGGTGACGAGCGACCTTCGCGTCCCGCAGAATGTAAACGCCCTTCGACCGAACCGTGGTTCGCGATTCCGGCGAAAGGGTTGCCGTCGCCGCGGGTTCTCGCCCCACAAGTTCTTTTATTACGTCATTACGCCTACACCGCGCGTCGAGTCATGCAAGCCGCGCGCAAGCGACTGGCGCGTGCATATTAATTTACATTTTTCTTTTTCTTCTTTTTCTTTTCTTCGCGCGCCGGACGCGCTTGAAACGCCGCGCTCGCCGGGTCTATCGTAGCCGGACTCCCTCGCCGCATTAACCCGATTATATCATTGAGAAATCGGTGGCGGAACGAACTCATAATGAGAGCACGCGCGGACCCCCCTCGTGGAAATATTCGCGGTAATAGCCGCCTCGCGGTGTAATCTGTCGGCGGGCTATAAACAACGTGGGATGAACAAAGTAGAACGGATGAAGACGTCGCATTATGCAAATTCACTAACGACAGTAATTACATTGGCGGCAATAATACGGCAATAAAAGGACGGACTTGCCTTTTGTGATGAATCGGCGCTAATGTGTGGCTAAATAATCGCCGAAGGGGATTCAATTGAAAGAAAAGAAGTCTTAAGTCGACGGTAAGGATTTCATAAATCTTCGTCGTCTTTCAGTAGCGTCTAATATGTGTCGTCCGGGTAATTGAGCTGTCGTTCCTATAATGAAGCAACGGGGCTATTATAACAAAGCCCCGTAATAGCAGCATTTTGACTTTCATCCTTTCTGTTTACATCCCGTGATTATTAAAGTTAATCGGATCCACCTGGCCTTTCATCGACGTCGTTTGGCATCGGCGAAAACGGCCGGGCATTAATCCGATAATCCGAAAGGCATCCCACGCAGGTCGCGATCGGCCGTGATTCGTGAAAGTGAAAAAAAGAAAGAGTATGTCAGCCCGGTCGTTTCGCCCAACCGCGCGTCGCTACCTCGTTATCCTCATTATGCTATCCCTTGCGATTTTTATCATCGTCGCAAATCGCCAACGTAAAAGAGATTTCACGAGCACCGGATGTTTAGCGACCGTTAAATTGAAGTTGACCGCTTGTTAATTTGTATTAATTTCTTTTGCTAATCTTAAAGCGAAGATCATTTTCATTTTACCTCCCTCTCATTCGTAGTAAAAATTTATCTATTAAAATCGATATTTTGCACAAGTATATTATCTTGCTACGTATATAATAATTGTTATATATATTCGTATTAACATTAGGTATTTATATTAAAAATTTAGGCGAAACAGCTAAAAGAATTTTTTAAAACGGCTTGAGAAAATTTTAACAAGGTAAAGTACACAAAGAAATATATAGGTACAGCGTAGCGCATTATATTTAAGGAGTGGACGTGACACAATGGATGAAGCTCGCGCCAACAAGAAAAGCTAAACGCACGAAGAAAGTGTGGACATGTTTAACGTAGCTGTCTCCAGCATCAACAGTCCATTTACGTCTATCAGATTCGATCACGTCGATCGATCACGCGGAACAAGAGGCCTTTCGAAATTCAGCGAGAACGTCCAATGCGGGGGATACGCGTCGAGGAATTCAGCACAATTATTTAGCCCTCAAGGGACGCATTCCTCGATCCTTTATCTATTTCTCTAAATCAGTTGATTGGATTAAAGATCCAATCGCGAGATATTTACAGAAATCAATCTTGTCGTAATTTAATAGTGTGAATGTCTTGATATTGAATAACAAGTTTTTTTAATTTTTAAGCTAGCGATATTGCATATTACACTTCGGATTCTTTATTCGTTAACTATATCAGATATTAAAATTATCAAATATATTTCGTAAAATTACTCCCCCCCTGTGCGCAGTAATAACAATAAAAGAGTCATAGAACAATTGTGCGACGTAATGCGTAAGTCCTGGCAATACGGTGCCACGTGCGAATAGTGTGATAAGGCAGATAGAGTGACACTGGCGACTTAGGAGGAAAATTGGAGCAAACGCCTATTCGCGCGATTTACGTTCCTTCCGTAACACGACACTCGGGAAAGGTTTAACAATGCATTTCGCGCGTGGGTCGTGTCGTAAAGGCGCTCTTGCGTAATGCGGTATCGATTATCATTAGAGAGTTATCGATTGTGCACCTCGAGCGACAGAGAAACAGGGATCAAGAAAGAGAGGCGGAGGAAGAAAGAAAAAAGAAAGCGCAAGGAACAGTCGAGTTTTTAAGATGGGAGAGACTGTCGTTGAATCTTTAAAAAGAGATCGACCGCGAGGGAAGATCTTTTTTCATTTTTGTACTAATTATAAGTGCAATCGTTTCTCAATTCTATAATACATTCATGCGCTGTCTTCTTTCCGTAGCTATTGTTGCAAGAGAGTTAATTGAAGTGAATAGTGTCAAATGTGAAAAAGATTGAAATTAAGAACTTAAACGATACTTAAAGTCCGGTGTGAATAGTTTAATACGGAAATTCCGCGCGATGCGTTAAACGCGGCTTTTTATTGCGAGGTTGATCAACGCAAAATGCATTTCGCGTGCAAAATTGTGAAATGACTCGGTATTACCGTCGTTTTCCTGTTACATCTTCAGAATCGATGCTCTCACCAACGCGGATCTCATCGGACGACAAGAGCAAGTTGGACATATACGACATATTAAGAAATCGGATTCGCGATTACCGCCTCGTACCGTCGCTCCGATCCGACATGAGCGCATTTTAGGCGCATGTTGCGTAAACTAATCTTCGCACAAAAATGCGTTCACTGAAGTCTCGATCGATGTATTATCCTTGGACGGTGATCGTCCGATTTTATACTTAAGATCGTTTTAAATTCGGTCTCAGATGGTCTTAAGATTACATCCATCCAATATGAAATGATCATACAGCGTCTCGAGACGATCGTACTTAAGACGCGAAGAACTTAACTGCAAGATTGGACTACATCCTTCATTCCTGTTCTTCATTTCTTAAGAAAAAAAGAAAAATCTGAGACGAGACAAAATTAAAAATTAGAAATTCAGAATCACGTATTTTTTTTTACTTTCGCAAAAGGCAAATTTACTCTTTGTAATATAAATTATATATTTATATATTTACTATTTCTTGATCTTTTATATATTTTCTCGCGTCACTAAAAAAAAGATTGGAAGTTAATCGGCTACGGTCAAAGGGTCAAATATCTCATTGGAAATAGAGCGAATTAAAATATCGGCCGGACAAGTAGATATAACCGGAGGTGGTCAGCCGCCGCCGCGCCGTATGCGAGTCGCCAATAAAATAAGCATAATCGCCGAGCGGCGATAGTTGAAACGCGACTGGCCGGCTTTCCTTTTCGATATGCGGTCTTTTAATAGACGCGATAGAATTTCTCAAAAATGTTTATGCTAATTACGTACGCGTGAATTGAATTACGCTCCTTTTTCTGGGAGGCTAATGGCGAAAAATTGTTATCTAAATCGCCGCTCGCCAACTCTACCGAGGTGCAAATGTGCCGCTTTGTCTCGCTGAGAGTCAGAATGGGATGGAAACTCATGAATGGAAAAAAGAAGAATAAGAATCCTTCGTCCTTGGTGATTCCGGTCAGTTCGAGAGGAACGAGCAAAAAGGACGAGGCAATGATTCTCGCTGGTGCTTTCTAGCAATTATCGCGGGTCGGCAAGTAGATTACGACGAGAAACCGCGTACCTCTGGGTATCTATACATACACCTTTTCGACCTAGATCGCGAGATATCTATCCGCGACAGGAAATCCGGCCCCTCTGAAACGCGCCGCGCATACTTCTCGTTTGGAATCTGTCGCAGGAATTCTGTTGTAAAAATTAAATCGATCGATTAACTTCACAAAAGTGGGAAAGGAAGTAACAGTGACGCGTAATAAGAATCTCGCGTGTCACTCTCAATCGTGATTGTACTTCAAACAGCACGATATATTATTCAACTTATTCTTTCAATTAACTGGACAGTTAAATTCTCTCGTTACAGATGTTTCCTCGTATCATAATTGCGATTCGTATCGTCGGTCTGTTTCATTCCTTTACTTTTTGTGTAACGCGTAATGCTGCATTACACTTTTAGATCGATGCGAATATAATATAAATAATTTCTCGGAACTCAATGGGCTGAAATTACACGCGCGGCTGCGCACACAGAGAGGAGATTTTCTCCATTAAAAATTCTATCGCGCGGGATCTCTCGCGGGCTGGAGTTAGAAATTGCAGATGTGGCGTGCGGAGCGTATCTTCTGTAAGGCCGTAATGCGTAGCACGTGTGCGAATGAAAGCGAGAGAGTTTCCCGCGCGGCGCGGCGCTTCGGGAAACGCCGGGATTCAATCAACGATTCGACAAACAAGGCTAAGTCAATCGAGCGCAAAACGAGGAAGCGGTCTTCGCGATCTTCCTCACGTTTCCTGGCAAAAATAATCACACCAAAAAGTGGCCAGAAAGTTCACGTTTTTAACTACGTAAGTCTTTATCAACAATTGAATTGACAAACAGCTGGATATATTGCAAAATGACGATTGGATAATTCGATCCTTTATATTTAAATTTAAGACGCAGATTTCATATTTTGCGTTATCCAAAATCGACGCTAAAATTGCAAATATTTTTATTGCACAACGAAAAGAAATGGTAAAAGTCATAAATTGAAAGCAAAACACGCACACGATTATACTAATTAGGACATGCTAATTAAGAGATATCTACGTACTCAATGACGTTGAAGTGAGAGGAATAATGTTAGAGATACAAAAAGATAATTTAGATAGAAATAAATATCGGAATATTTTGTAAGGATACGTGCTTTTAATACACGTATTTCAAATCTAAATTAGCAAATTTGCGTCATTTGTTCAGTCGTCGCATAATTCCGATCGGAGCGCGATCGACTGCGGTTTCGGCCGCGTGTTTTCGTCAACGACAAATATTCACGATATCGCACAAATACAAACGGCGACTCTCAACGGAGACGACTGGCCCGTTTTTAGAGCCGGAGCCGGAGCTAAAACTCCGCGGGACGTGAATTCGCAACGGATCGCTAGGTGTTATCATCCGCCCATTCGTACGGTAATTGCGGCAACAAATGACACGCTGCGGCGAGTTTCTCGCGACCGACGATTTTCTCGCTCCGCGCTGGAAAAAGGCGGGCGTTTCTACCGCGGAAAATTGGCGCGCCGTGAGTACCGAGAAAACCGGCACGGCGCACAATGGCACGTTAATTTGCAACTTTCTTTAATCGTTCGGCCTTTTTTCAGAGGCACCTCAACTCGTCGTTGAGCGGCAATTATGCAGCGATTATCGTTCGCGCAGTGTACATTTATTTTCATTGCATTCTCTTGCTTTTCGAATATTGATTAAGGTTTAATTGTTGGATACGTGCCGTTGACTTTCCACGAGAAAGTGTATTGTTTAGCGTTAATTAACAACGTTAAAATCAAAAGCGGTCGTCAGTTTTTTATATCTGCTCCAAATAATAACGTATAATTAAATTAATTAAATTAACTTTGACGTATAATTAAAATTGCAGCCGTTGTGTTCTTGTTGGAAAGATACAAATGTATTATTTATCATATGAATAAGCGTAATAGATTTATTAGATTTCTAAGTTGGAATTTTCTCTTAAGCTTATTACAGATACTTATATTATTTATAAGTTTTTGACACGACGTGAATATATTATGTAAATATATTATCTTGATTTAGTAAAAACGTAAATAACTTGACGATTAAATTAATAACACTAGCGTGTTTTTTGAACATAAGTGAAATTACTAAAAAAGGTCTGAGAGCCGAAAGAACCGAACGACTTACGTGTACGTAATGTAGAATGAGAGCGAAACAGCGGAAGAAAAATAGGATGTAAATTTAAATTGTTTGACTAGGAGACCTTTGTGTATGCGTAAGCATATAGTTATATAGTGAAAGCCGGTATCTCTCGAATCGGGCAAAAATATTGGAGAAACTGGTTGAAATCAGTTTATGCATAGGCGGTCGCGCATAATGTTGCATATGCAACCTGTTATTACGTAATGTCGCCCCGCGACACTTAACTAAAAATATAAATCCCCCAAGGAAGATAAAAAAAAATAGAGGAGAAGAAAAAGTGAATTGCCGCGGCCACGACTGTCCGTTCGACTGGTGAGCGATCGAACTCAGAAGCGGTCGCGTTCGCAGAAAAATCCGGTTTTCTCATTTCCTCCCGAACTTTCACTTCTTCCTCTTTTCGCCTCTTCCAAAATTAGGTGTGTCCCCTTTGCCTAATTGCGCTGAAAATAATCTGCGGAACGCCTACTGGCGAACGAAGACTTTCAGGAGAGACGACCGGTCGTAAGATCCCGCGACAATTTCGAAGTCCTTCGATATAATCATCGAGTCGAACGAGAACCGGTCGGACTGCATTTTGTTAAATCCGCCGGCTTTTCTCTCTCGAATACTCCCGATACGCGACGATCCATTTAACTCATTATCCTCGAAGAAGGCCGCGGATAAGAAGCGCGAAAGAATGACCAACCTGTAGCTCGCGTCTGCCGGCCAACGGTTTATCCTCGCGATCGATCCTCGATTTCTCTCTCTCTTTCTCTCTCTCGCGTTCGGCGATCCTTGCCAGCGGGTCTCTTTTCTCTCTGCGAGCCAGGCGTTATCACTTCAGCAGGATCTAGCGGTACCCGCGGACACGCGGGTCTTCGCGCATGTTAACGCACGCGGATGGTCGCACGCACCGAAAGTCATGCTGTCCTGGGGAGACGTGAGTCTCTCATCGTCGGGCGGGACGCCGATGACGACGATCGATCATCGATTCCGCCGCCGTCGCCGCGGGTATTCCACCGAAAAACCGACGCACAGCGAACTGGCACTTTCTCCCGCCGCCGCCGGCCGCGCACACCACGCACTTCGCGCGCCGCGAAGTCGCGAAAACGCGAAACGCGTTTTTTCTTCCTACGCGAGAAATTCGTGCCGCGACGCGGGGAATTTACTACATTCGAATAAACTCAGTTATTATGTAAATTGTAGCGGCGGCAAAACGCCGGAAGGACCAACTCTCCGGCCTGCCTTCGCGTTCCCGGAAACAGTTAAAAAAGATTTGGAAAAGATAAATTTCTTCTCTCTTTGTTTTTTTAATCCCAGCATCCGTTTAACGGTGCGATATTTTTAGGGGGTATCCGTTGCGAGTTTTATACGCGTCATTCTTACATCGCGTCTCGATTTGGTTCCCCTCGAATTTTATTACGAAGTACGACCTGAAGGAATGTTTTTGTCGCGCCAAAATTTCGGAGCACACAGTCGAATCTTTTTATTTTTCTCTTTCTTTCTTTTTTTTTTCTTTGCACCGATCACACGCCAGGATCCGAGTCACCGTGTGCTCGAACCGACGGACAATCCCGGATTAACGTCGGACTCGGTCAACCTCGCTCCGTGGAAGCGATCGTCAGACTGAAGTCGTCGCACCGACTGGTAAGAGTACGTGCATGGGTTTCTTATCCCTTCTGTTAGCACGAGATCCCCTCTTTCTCTTTCTCCTTCGTCCATCAAAGCCTTCTCTCGTTCTGGCACCGCTATCTTGCTTGAAATGCCGGATCCATCAGGCAAATCGGTAATTTTTCGGAAATGCGTGTACACAAGCCTTCATTTATTTCGAAAAAAAAATAGCTTGATTTCTCGAGAAAAAATTTGAAAAAAATTGGATTATTTTTCAGAAAATTCTTACGCGAAAGAATGTCGATTTGCAATGCATGGATTTTCGCTTTTAGTTTTTATTTTATTTAATATGTATTAGCTTACTTTGCTTTCATTCTATTTTCTTTTCAGCTCATGCCGGATTGTGTGCATCGGACTCCGTTTTGGATCCACGGAAGGAAACACGCTCCCTGATTGTGTTGATCGCTCTAGACTTTATTCACTTCTAAAGCTAATAAACTACGATTACTTGCTGCTAGTGCTGACCGTGTCTTTGCTAATTCCACTGCATTTAAGTCCAACAAAATTCCTATCATTCCTCGTCCCTCATTCGTCAAAATTCACTACATGTACTTATATATTCTCGTGTCTGACTATTTAAGTCCTTTTCTTTCACTTTACGTTATGCTTTCTTGCGATCGAATTATCTTTTGCTACAAAGTGGTAACATTGACCCCTCATCATTTTCTTTTTACCTTCTCCTCAGAACTGCATGACTTCAAAATCAGATCTCCTACACAAGCAATGAAATTATTATTATTATTATTATTATTATTATTATTATTATTAGTATCTGTTCGTTACGCAACGGTGATTCTCACGCGTTTTTCACAAACGTTTCGTGCCCGCGTAACGCAGAACATAAATCATAAATCGTCGTTTACGAGCCGCCACAGCGCAGCAATAATTACTCTAACGAAAAAAGTACGAAGCGGCCGCGTTATGCGCCTTCTCGAGGGCAGAGTTCAGTTCACGGGGTCGTTCGCGAAACGGGCGGGCATTAACGTCACTCTCGATGGACATTGCCGAAATTGCGCGCTCACGAACGGCACTTTCGACGGTCTTAATCACTGCCCTGTCAACGCTTCAAGGGAAAGGCTCAGAGAAATATGACTGAGTCGCTGCAATCCTCGTATTCGTACACTGCCTAATCGTCTTTTAATATCGCGATTGCTAAATAATTCGTCCGAAATATTCTTCCTCACGACGATCCTTAGATAACTACCGCGCGCGTTATTATATGTAATGTCTGTATAACGCTGACTGGATTTTCAATTTCATAAGAAACGTTCGGCTCTCGAGAAGAGAATTATTTTCGGCCATGATGAGCATAATAATAACCGTATGTAAGTGTTTTAATATAACGTAAAAAAGTATAATGAGAAAATACGCACGTGAGCACATATTCGTTATGCTTTATTATATGGGAACCGCATTGAGCATTGAAATTAACTGTGCCGCTTATGGGAACGGCTCGTAGCAGTGCAGTGAAATGGAAGTGTAACAGACAGACAGACAGGCAGACAGACGGGAGTAAGAGGTCCTCAAGGAGCCGAGAATCAACCGAGAAAAGTGCGAGGGAAAAGTGAGCTGGGCGACCTTCGCGACAATTCACTTACCTACCTTCCGTCCGATCTCTCGAATCCAGCTCGTTCTTTACAGTTGTCCAGTTTTTCGTGAATGCTCCTTTTATGTCTGGCCTGGAGCGCGGGGAATAGCTTCTGCGATCAGTACCAAAAATAGCGTCGTCATGTCTTATAATTGCAGATGGAAAGTCTACCTGAAAATTCATAAAAGAAATGAGCTAATCAGTTTTTTATTTCTAACGAAAAATAGAAGAACAAAAATTATCGCTTTTAATATAAAACAAAGAATGAAGATTACCATTTTGAACATAAATGCATTATTGTATTCGGAAAAGGAGAAAAGAAAGAAAAATCTCATGAGAATTGAGAAAATTCCCAACTGAAGCTATTAAATGCGAGTATTTCAAAACAACGTAGGGCGATAAGTTTACGTTACGATAGAAAAATTGTAATTTTGCGCATTTTATAATAAAAACTATTTAAATACCGTATTCATATTGTAGACAAAGAGAAAAAGAGATCAAGATATAAAAAATGGGGGCGAGAGACAAAAAGGGAGCAAAAGAGATTGATTTTGAAGATATAAAACCCAAAACCAAAAGTGAAAAAAAATTAAGTGATTTGTATAGAGATCGGGAAAGATATATATTTGGAACTTATAAAGCATTCGCTTCGGCAGCTCGCGACTCTTTCGGTTATTAGCGCGATATTCTTCAAGATGATTATTACAGGCATTTATTTTTTAAAATAAGTAATTCTGTGAACCACAATAATAATAAATAATACGAAATAAATTCAACATCGTTGTCAAGTCTTAACGATTCATACATTTGCGCACCAGGTCTTCAACTCCTAGAATTAATCAATATTTCTAATTTATCTGTCTTAATATCACGCATTCATGGTCATCTTCATAAGATCTCCTCGCAAGTTTTTCCCGAAAGAGAAAAATCGAGTCTCTCTTCATTTCCGCTTCCCGGATTCTTATTTACCGAAGTTAGGTCTAAGGTGGAGTGTTGGCTCAACGAGAGGAACCTGCGTTCTCAAGTCTCGCGAGTTCAACATCGTCACCGTGGCGGGATATTTCTTCTTCTCCTCCTTTTTTCCCCCCGCTTCTCAACACGTACTTCTCCAATAATCGCGGGTGTCCGCCGATCTTTCTCCGTGGCTCTCGGCGGGCGCAGAAAATCGAGCGGTCGGTGTATACGCGGCGCGGCGGCGTGCTCAGCGCTAAACCTGGCAGTCGCAGCTCGCAGAGAAAGGCGGCCACCCACCGGCTTACACAACTCTTTGCTCCAGTTATTAGTATGTGACTCTTTTGCCGGTCGGGCGACCTGACGAACCGTGGCGTGCGACAGCTATAGGACTGTCCGGGTTCCCGTTTCTCTTTCTCTCTCTCTTTCTCTTTCAAAGACACGCGATGGCTAAATTACGGCTCCCGGGACAAAACCGCGCCGCGATCCTCGGCTCGGCTTTACGCGCTTTCGAAGCTCTTACGCTCCCAAGGCTGTTACGCTTACCGCGGTCGCAACCGTCGCGCGAGCGAGCGATCGAAAGTGGAGGCATTTGCATGAAACGCCGCGTTTCGTTAATTCGCCGCGAAGACAAACGCGCGCATTCGTTTTCTCAGAGTCCCATCGCGATAAATCAATCGGAAAGCAATCTATGTATACAATAACGTTACGAATCCATTATCGTTTCCATTTGCGTCGCAAAAATTGCGTATTATATCGCGAACGCGATTAAGAGGCGAGTTCTCCCGCCTCGTTCCTTGTTCGTTCAGTTTGCGAAAACAATTTAGATCCCTTCGGTAAAGCATTGCGGTGACGTTAAATAACGAATAATTGATGATGTTGGACGGGCCATAATTTCGCTCGTTAAACTCCGATTTATCAACCGATAATGCCGTCCCCGTAACGAGATTGTTACTCGTCGCACTCGCGGAACCTGTTCCAGAAGACAATTTCAAAGGATCCTTGAGCGACTTGCGCTCGATTGTGATCGGAATGATCTACAATGGTGCGATATTACGCCACTGCGTGCCTGCCTACCGCACGTTTCCGGTTGGCATGAGATTGTCCGTTACGCATAACGTTCCTTTCGTAACGACTCAATTCTCCGCCTTTTTTGTCGGCCCGCTAATTCAGACTTTTAATATGCGACAAGAATCGATTTGTTGATCGCGAACCGCAGCGGTCGACGAGAGAAACCGGAAAACGCACGAGCACGATCATCATTCTTCTCGGGAACTTGCGAAATACATTCGTCGGCGTTTACGGATCCTTCTGTGCTCCGATCTCGCGATGATCTACGGCGTGGATCACAACGTTGGGCAACCGACTCGCGATACGTTACGCCGTTACGTAAAAGCGTAATTGCTGTCTATCGTTGAGAGTGTAAAATATTATAAGGCCGTTTTACGAGCGAATCCGAAGAAAGTCGACGGAGTCCTGCAGAAATGTTCGAATCCGCGGAGGACGCCTGGGAACTTTCGCGGAGGGTAAAAAAGGAGTGTCTTTCATGGCTTCGTAAAAATCTAACGATTATTTATCCCCGGCGTGAAACGAGTCCGATTATGATGATGAACGCTCGCTTCACGGTCTCGCGATTAAACTGACGATTCTAATGAGTACCATGATGTTTATAATGATTAATAAATTCAGCTTTACCTCAGGCAAACTAAAACGCGAACGTTTTCCATGCGAGGAATAATTACAGCGAAAGCAGATCGATGCTAATTTTAAATTTTTTTTTTCAAACGTTTTATAATGTTTTTGTTTCGCGCATAAAATTTACGAGAGAAGAAAAATCTGCAGAATGTTAGTTCGCACGAGTTTCAGTTTGTTATATGTTCCTTAATTGCACGAGCTGCGTGTAAAAGAATTTTACAGCGGAGGGATTAACGTCACACCGCGTAATTACCGGGTAGTCTCTGAGTTATTCATGGTCCAGCTAATAGCGACGTTTTCAACCCCGCGTTTCGCCGAGATCTCTTCTTCGAGCGTGGATTTCGTGCGGAGATGTAATACCAAGGAACAGCGCGTTTGCGTTTTTTCTATTCTATATAACATTTCCCGTCGTGAAATCCCACATGCTCGATACCTTCAACGCGTGCTCGTCGACGATTTTGCGACACTCATACACCATATAAATTTCGTAAAAAGTTCTAGAAATGACACTTTTCTTTCGACCAGCCAGCCAGAAATTTAGAGCTCGCGATTTAACGTTTCGAAGTTTGTGGAACTCAAAAACATCGCGAATACGGCAGCGAGGACTGCGCGAAGAAAGACCTCAAGTTTCGTGCGGGACGGACCAAAGATCTCAACCATGCAGGATCGTACCCGCGGTTTCAACTACAGCGAATAATGGAGGCGGTGTTCTCTATAATTTTTCTATGAAAACTTTTCTTTGAAAAGTTTTTTTATCTTGCATCGGGAGCATCTGTCTCTTCAGGTCTTTTTTGACGCTCTTTTTATCGCTCATTTAGGTATCACATTTTACAATTTTCGCGGAACGTGTATTTACGCTCAAGTATGTTTAGACACGTAATATCTGCATTCGCTCACTAGCGGAAAGAGACGACGATAGAGAGGACGATGAGTATCGCGCGATGTTAGTCTTAAACGAGCAAATAGCAAAATCCGTGAAATCTCGCTCGTTAATCTCGCTAGTTGCATACAATTTTTACTACGGGCGCCGTTTGTCTGCCTGCGAATCTACAACATCTGGCAAATGTCGCGACTATAACGCCCTGATATTATCTGAATCGTATATCACTGACGAAACTGTCTGGGATACGCACTGACAGATGTACGTAATTGCCTAAGCATAGCCTTTAGGCGAAAATTGTCGAAAGACATTTGCGGTGTCTCATCAAAGGTGTCCTATTACACCAGAGCCCCCTTACATTAATTAGCCCAAGGCCGTTCCCGGGACAATTCAATTAGAGTTAGAAAGGAAGAGAAATATTAAACAAAACTAAGTAACTTCTGTCCTTAGCAAAAACATTTAAAAAAATTATTATTTATCACAACGCTTTTTAATGTTATAATTTTTATAGAACGAGAGGCGGAGAAAGTAAAATTTTAAATAAAATTTCTATTAAAGTCTACCAGCAAATCTGACTTTATCATTTATCTTTCTCCTTATTCGCCTCGTCAGAAAAGCTTTATTTTTAATAAAAGAATTGATCTTCCTTGCCAGGAAAAATCAACTCAAATTCCGTGAAAAAATATTGCGAGAGAAAACTACCGTATATATAAGTACGTGTGTAAATATGTTTCAGACTTGGAGCTCGTGCGAGAACGACCGGCGGAATCAATTTTCCTTGATTCCGCGACGGCGGCGACGACGATTTACTTCAAGGTTCAGGGGGAGAGAGCGCATTTACATAAGGAACCCGTGCGCTCGCGATATACGTCCAGAGACGGACCGGACAATTGGATTTGGAAATCGCGCGCACCACGCCTACGATTAATCAGGCGGGGGCCACCTTGAACTCGAGCCACGTTATGATTAACGACGTAAAACCGCTCTAATTGGCCTCCACCGGCCGGACAGCGTTAACAACATTTGGAACGCGCCAACTGTTCGCGCCTCAGCATAAGTGAATTTGCGATCACAGAATGCAGCTCCGCGAAACGAAAATTAATAGTCAGAATCAGAAAATAAAAGGAAAACTCGCATAAGATCTCGTTGGGAGATGAAATTGCGAGACATGTATTTAAAAAATATAATTTTATAATTATTTTAATTTAATTAAACTTTAGGTAATTAACGCGTGTTCCGCTGTATACTGACGAAATAAACCCTGATACAACTAATTTTGACAATATTAAATTGGAAACTTTAACTTAGCCAGTAAATAATTAACAATAAAGATTTTTTATTTGACCTAACTGGTCATCTTTATTATTTATAATTGTCACGACGTTTTTATCCTTGGTTTTGGTTCTTTTCAATCGATATAACTTTCATACTAATAATAAGTATATCACTGTGAAGAATTAAAAAAAAAAAGGATGCTTTATATCAGCATAAAAAGGATCAAAACGTGAAAATTATAATTAATAAAGATGATCAGTTAGGTCGAATAAAAAATCTTTTTTGACAATATCAATTTTAACGTCAAATATATAATACGGCTGCGTGAGTTTGTGTGCGATCGATAATGCAAATAGTATTAAAATTATTATATTAATATTAATATATTATTATATTATATTAATATTAATATATTATATAATAATTTGTATATAATGATCCATTGTCCAGAAGTTAAATTTTTAAGCGAAAGCAGCCTTGATAGATCTAAATCTAAATATAACACGAGCAATCACGGTTGTCACGATGTGTCGCATTCCTCAGTGACGCCCCGTGACAGGTTTCGATCGAGTAGTCTTCACACAACGTAGGACGTCCGGGAGAAGGACAACGTAATTTTTACGACTTACATTCTACCCTAGAGGAGTACCGGCGCGGCGTCTGGTCGCGTCCAGTTCGCGCAATCTGGGGCGCCCACGCTGTACGTCATCGTGTTCCTGAGTCACTGGTCACCGGGCTAATCGACACTTTCAGTCGTCTGCCATCCGAGAAGACCCCCCTCGCGAAGGATAAAAGGCTAGACGATTAGCTGCTGATGATGAAATCGCCGATCGCTCTTTTACGTTACGCGCAAACTAAAAAAAACCAGTCTCGGTTTCATTTTTAAATCTTCAAGTATTTACAAAAAAAGAAATTACTAACCGTTAAGCCCACTGACTGTTAATTATGTCAAAATCATGTCATAAATAAATGCAATCCCGCGACGCGAAGACTGACTTCGTTATATACTAGCTGCCGGTGTAAATTAACTTCGACGTAATTAACTCTCGACGTCTCATTAGCGGGATGGTTCGGTTTAAACACGCCGACGGGAAGCCATGCAAGTATCTACGCATAAAAATTGCTGAGTTAACTTGAATGTCAACGTAATGTCTCTGGCATGATCAACGAGACTCGTGAGTCACTAAAATGGCTCACTTAATGGAAGTAATCGCTGTCAATCATTTTGCATAAACCGCGCTCAATCAAGCGGCCGTAAATCTTTCTTTGGCAATGCTAAAGTCGGGACACGCTAAAAAAAAAACTGTAACGCCATGCAAATCGTGCTGGTCAACTAGACGCAAGAAAATCTAATGACTGCTGCTAATTGCGATGTAGAGCGGTATATAGAACGTATAACCTGCGCCTGTGTGCTTAAGAGTAATATAAAATTTAGATAAGAAGATTTTATTAACAATCTTAATGCTATATTAATACATTCCACTTGTATAATATATATCTTGTTCATAAATATAAATATCACTGTGCACTGGTAGCGTGCTTTTCTCGTCTTTAAGATGGATCAGAACATAAAGAATGCTTATAAAATGCTCGTCAAGAACAAACACACCTCATACGAGTCTGATCACGTGACTATTTTTTTTATCTCAGCTTCCTTGTTCCTCATGTCAATGACGACCTGCAAATTTCCATACGTACAACAGTTATAGATATGCAAACGTGTATTTAATAAATTCTTAATATTGAAAAAATATATAAAAATCTATCTACTTACTTTCCCTGGAAGTATATCTTCGGAAATGGACTGCAAAGCATCGTTGACTTTGTGCATACCAGCGATCAACGAATAAGACGGTGCAATGAGCCCTTCTTCTAGAAATTGTAGGACATCGTCTCCCGCTTGACTAATTTTAAAACGAACGAAATAATGAAATGTTTGTCAATCGGCAACGAAAGATATTACAAATGTATGGCATACCGATATATATCAGGCTTCTTCTTTTTGTATTCCGCAAGATTAAAGCCAGTGATGCTGAAGGAACCTTTCTGCACCTCCGAACGATTGTCCGTCACGGTCGCCGCAGTGCCAGCTATGATCACGCGCCCTTCATGACAGAGGCTACAAGTGAATGCACCGTCCTACGTTAAGTTACGGGTATTTCAAAATAGAAACTGTGTACCTTCGCGAGACAAGTGATGCACCACCACAGCGAAACTGTCATTGCGCAACAAGTCCTTTAACGTTGCGTCTTTGTAGATATCGGTAAAGCTAAAAATATTACTGTCGATATACTTCCGTATCTTACTTGATCGAGATCCATACAGTCTTAATCTGTCAAAAGTTTACTTATATATCAACTTATATATCAATAAATTTATTTACGACTCACCAACTCAACATTTTCTTGAAATACGCTCCATCTTCGTCATCAAAGATAGCTTTGATGTCTCGTTCGGCTGCGATATCTTCTATCTGGTTCAACAGCTTCTTGTTGCTGTATTTGAGAGCCGCGAATGCTCCCATATCTCGAGCTCGATCGGCCCAGTTTTCTGTGGCGCAAACTCCAATGACCTTTTAAAAATAATTATATAATTGTATAATTATATTATATTTGCAACATCTCCTACGTTCAATTTTCTTCACTTATCAATATTTTAGAAATAAAATAATCATGATATGCCATGGCATAAGTAAAAAGTAAATGAATAAATTAAAAAATTACCTTGGCCCTGAAAACATTTGTTGCAAGATCGACAGCTGCTAGGCCAATGCCGCTTACGCCGACGTTTATTAGAATCATGTCATCCTCGTTGAGCTCAACTTTTCTTTCTAATGCGACTAGCGCAGTAATATAGCTGTCTAAGGTACTCGCCAGATCCGCAGAGCTAGCTGATTTCATAGAAGGTACCTTCCATATATCCTATGTACGAAAAAGATCATTATTAGAATGCTATCATTAAACATTTCAGAAAATTCCAGTTCCGAATGTATATTTTACCCCAACTTCTGCCAAGCACTTCTCAGCCAAGCCTCCATATCGCTCCTTGTTAAGAGCAATGACCTTATCGCCAACCTTGTAGCCGTTTTTCTCTGCCTCTGCGCCAACCTCCGCCAGCTTCCCGACAAACTCATGACCGAGAATCATCGGCAATTTCGGTTCGAACGTATACAAGTTCTGACTGAGAAGCGCATCGGAGACGTTCAAAGCGCAATAATGAACATCAATGAGAACCTAAGAAAATTAACCAGTTATCATTGAATCTATATGCAATCTCTCAATATTATTGACATTTAGGTACAAAACATCAGAGAATAGAGAGAAATTAACTGCAATTGTTATTGATACACATTCTCAGTATCATTGACATTTAAATACAAGATATTGATTATAATTATATTATATTTAATTTCTGCAAGATAAGCTTTCAATCGGGTTTTATGCCTACTTCGGTCTCCCGTGTTCTCCTGGGCGACTCTAGATTCTCTATTACGAGAGGACTGGAAAACTCTTTTAGCAATGCGGCTTGAATTTCCCCCGGCTGCGGAGCTGGCGCGCAGCTGTTCGTAGATTCCACTTTTTCCGCAGTGTTGCTAAACCTCCTCGCGACGATAATCCGCAATGGCAAGCCACTCAATCTGCACCTGCTTAGTTTCGCGAGAATTCGGCATCCTATCGTAGATGACATGTCGCTATTACTGCCATTAACCTAACCTATAACCTATAACCTATTATGGCGTCAAGCGTCAAACGACTCAAACGCGAGCGAGCGCGACGTCTGCGGCGCGCGACTAAACTAAAAACAATGAAGAATTAATACGTCATTTGATTTGACGTCTGGGCGCGTTCAGCAGACCAAGCTGCTGAGTAGCAATCGAACGTGATTGGCTCCTACTTTTAGAACCAACCAATCAACGCATTGTGTTGATAAGACAAACTCAACAGTTGTGTCTGCTGAACGCGGCCAATATCTGGGCGAACAGTACTGTGTCGACCTGTGTACACAGAATTCACATCAGAAATAATATGCAATAGTATGTGCCGTGCTCACCACGTGTTCCAACATTTATTTTCGTTCATGATCTTTTTTATTTTATACAGAAAAAATCAAAACTGCTTTGTTGATAAACAGTAGTATGAAAATCGATAGAAATTAGTTTTACTGATTAATTTTTTGATTTAGTTCCGAATTAAACTTTCGGTAGATAATTAATTCTTTTTATTTACTGTGTGATCTTTTGTGCAACTTATCGTAAGATCGCTATATCAAACCCAAAACCTATATCAAACAATAAGATCTTGATACATTAAATAAATAAGAAAATACATTTTGAAAAATTTTAGTCATCTAAAAGCGTAAACGTTAAAGTGTAGCAAATTCAAATTTTGCAATTTTTTTTTGGTGCACGTGTGAACGTGTGTATGCCGTATATTCTTCTACCGTGTGAAACACAGTACCACGTGGTGGAACATGTTATAACACGTGTATCGGAAAATGAGATAAAAATACATTGAGTAAAATAAAAAATACATTTCGGAAAATCTTAAACCCATTTTGTACAATAACTGTAAGAGTATGCGGTAAGAGAGCATTACTAGCAAGCAGTAAAAGTTGACCAAATACAATCGATTATTCTTGAATTGTAAAAATCTTATTAGTCAGTAGCTTACTGCTTACGCGTCTTACATCTACTCTCTTACGACTATGTCATTTAGAAACTAAGCGTAAGTCTGGCGAATGTAAGCGATCTAAATTGTGTAATTTTTTTGTTCTTTCTTTTGTGCTCGTGCACGTGTGTGCCACGTGGTAGTAGAAGAACACAGAGCTCCCGATATTTTAGATTTATAAAAGAACATTTTTTCTACATTAACAAAATTAAAAAAAGTAACTGTTATTTTCTTTAAAATAATTAATTAATTATTTAATAATGATATTCAACACACACATGCAAACTATGTAATATGTCAGTATATACTTAGCAATGCGAATGGAAGCAAGATAAACTTATTGTTAGATTATACGTATAATCTTAACGCTATAATTATAAATATGTATGATATTATAATGCATTTTAGCATATGCTAAAAAAGAAAGGATTATTTTTCTTCATATTTTTTGTCTTCTTTTAGACAGACAATATGTGTGCCACTTTATTATAAAAGTAGACTCCATGATACAACTAATACAAAAATTGTGCCGCTCTATAGTGCGGCGAGACAGTGTCGTGTCTTTTGATCCCGTTTTTATAATACTGTTTGTCAAATTTTAAATACGAGAAACAGATTCCATCGAATGCCATCTATCGAATACTTTGAGATGCAATATCTGATCTAATTATATATGTATAATCTTATATGACTATATATAGGTTCATATATGATTATATTATGCGCTCTATATATGGGTATGTAAAACTTATATCTGTTCATATCTCATTTATATATGTTTATATATATATTATATATGTTTATATATGTTCATATACTGTCAGATATGAATATTTTTTCTCGGGTTATCTGTCAGCCTTGTGTTGGTGATTCGTATTTGTTTAACGACAACGCTATATAAGGGCCAAAGCACATGACAGTCATAAGCGGGGAGCACACACTTCTGCACAACGCATATTGCGTAAGCATAAGAAAATTGATTGGTCCATACACATGTGCATAAGGAAATAGACCAATCAGTTTTCTTATGTTTACGTATTATGCGTTATACAAAAGTCTGTGTTCCCCGCTATATAGTCGTGGACGTAAGTAACGCACAAGCTTTGGCGTATCCTGATTTGTCAGGTCGAGGACTACGACTGTCGTATATTGCTACTGTCGCGAACATAAAACTGACTGAAATATACTTCGTCAATCATCTCTATTGTGAAAGTTCGTTTCATTTTAATGCCGCGAGCACGGATATGTATGAGATCGTCGTCGTCAAAATCTGAAAACAACCGAAAAACATGGATTAGTATCCGGGTGATTTGAAGAATTTATTCGGAAGATGTCACGAGATGACGAGTACTTACCGTAGTGTAGAAAGGAAAAGACAAGGTAAAGAACCTTCCTGCGGTAAGTTTGCAAGGTATCCTTGCGCGTGCTACTATAATAGGCAGATTAGAATCCCGTGGGAAACGTTGCCACTCCAGATTATGCGCTATCGTTCCAATGTTTTCGCTCTTTGTCGGCCGCGCATAAAAAATCACGTTTTATTATTAAATAAAAAAATATAGAATTCTTATATATATTTCTTTGTGAGTTACCTTTTCGATAATGCACTCGCTAAGATAGCAATATATAAAAATGTAGTACAGCATCGTGAACATGTATAAGATGGTCGTAATAATATCGTTAACATTACCGTGTTGAACGTGCTGAAACAAAAAATGTTTTATTGATGTTTATTCTTTTCATATCATTCAATAATACACATTATAATACATTCGTAATAACACCTATAATATTTTGAATATTAAACTTGTTTAATTAGAAAAAGAACCGGTATAAATGTCCATTACCAAAATAAGTTCGCGTCCATATAAAATTTGCATCATCCAATATGACAATAACTGTAAGAGAAGAAAGTCACGAAAGGACTTTTCTATGATGCCCACGTAGCTGAAATTAATAATTAATTACTGTCGTTGTCAAAGAATTATTCCGCATGATTCTTATGAGAAAAACGTCTTCGGTCACTACAACATATCACAAATTCAAGCAAATTGACCGAAGACGTTTTTCTCATAACAATCGTGCGAGATTTTTTGAATAAAATTTAGGAGAATTAAGACACTTTCTTTAATTCTAGGACTATACATACACGATCAAAAATTTCAAGTCACATTCTCGGAAACATTGTAACATTTTTGAAAATTTCTTTTTATTTGAACAAAATTAAAATCGAACGGAATTAAAATTAGAACTACAGATTTAATTTTTAATTATGCAATCATATTTCACACAATGCATGTGGTATTCGCCCGGAGAAAAAATCTCCCGAAAAATTGTCAGTTCGAAGTCTTGTAATCCCGTGATAATCTCTAATCTGTTTCGATTTACCTTAGAATATGCACGTGTAGTTTGACGATGCACGAGAGGCAAGCGCAGTTACGCGCGTTCTTCGTGTAACAGTGTCTGATGGAGCCGTCATATTGCTTAAGGGTTGCGGCGAGTACGTCGAACTGTCCACACGCGTGGAATACGATGATGTACAGGAAGCAATCCACGGTGGCAAATGCTGTGGTGCTAAAGAACGTTGTTAACGACTGCACGACGTAGAGTATCTCGTACACGGGCGACTCTTTTTCGCGGAAGGGATAGAGCCCTTCCTGTGGCAGGGTTCTAATCGTTGCGTTCCAGACACCGTTATTGCGCCACATATTCACGACCGGTGTTAACATAAATCCTAAAAAGCACGTTCACGTTTAATTAAGTCTATCACCTAATAAAGAAATGGATTGGTAATCGGTTTAGCGAAGATTGCATTTACTTCGCAAACTTGTAGCTGGATAATACGAGAAACGCTTGACAAATCAGAATACATAAAATATAATAGAATAAATCGTCTAAACTGAATTGTATAGTTTAGATGGTTTTTACATTACTTGATTGTTCAATTTCTTACCCATTGTCGCCAGCATCAGAAGCATAGTGCTAAGTATGCTGAACCGCCTGCCTCTTTTAGCGTAATAGATCATGATTTGTCGGCTCCGCTTCGCCAGGTAGCGATAGTTCGCCCAGTCGGCGGTCATCGTGTAGAGAATGAACCGGAAGTTCCTGGCCATCACTTTCATGAAGACGAATCTCGCCAAGAGCGGAATTATTGGAACTGTACCGAGGATCTCGTGCATCACCGAGTTCCAATCCGTCACCGTGTAAAGCACGGAGTATGTTTGTACAATCGCAGGGAACACGGTGAGGACGATCAGTATGAAGATCGAGCCGCACTGTAAATTGCAGAGGAACCACGTATCCTGTGGCCAGAAGCCCAGTAGCCGCATTCCATAACGAATTATCGCGATGGCACGATCAAAGCTTCCGATCTCTTCTACGTCGTCCGGTTCTGACGGTTTCGGACGAATGATCCGGATCATCATGCATCGATCTCCACCGTTACAATAATCGGCTTCGAGCAGTAATCTCGAATGGTACTGGTTGCTAAATAGTACTGGTGATCTCGAGTGCCTTTAATAACAATTGCGAATAGTATTATTAACAATTGAGATGCGATTGATAATTAATAAATAGACGCCGCTGGCGTAAACTGATACGATTTGGTTGAATGGAATTTTCAGTTAAGTGAAATATATATTTATAAAAAACGACGCTAACGATTTTTAAAAATAATTTTAACCAACATTGGATGATCTTTATAGCTTTAACATTCCTGCTAACGTACTGGCAATTTCGACTGATGTGTTATCAGTTTTATTCGTTCGTTTTCCTATTTGAGAATTCATATTGTTCGTCGACCTATAAAATAATCAACCTGTAATAGGGCATCTTCTAATAAATTAGCTAATTTTTCTTAATTGTTCAATAAATTGCCCGTCATATTTACCTGTCATTTATTTAAAAATGGTTTGCGCTAATTTGCGATTAATAATAACTCCATGAAATGTGCGAATATTATTACCGTGCGGATAATCTGTTGACAAGAATATTACCATTGTGGGGATGTGACCGGATAATCAACTTCTACGATTATAATCATTATTTTAAATACTAATTGCAAATATAAATTCAATTATTATTTCTAAATCTATACTAATTATTAGCGATAATAATTTAGATAGAAAAATGAAAATATATACATATGTATAGTTACAAAAATAGATATATACATAAAAAATATATAAATATAATGTAATATTATAATCACTTATCGCTTCCTTTTTGCAACGAGTTTATAGTTCATTTCAAAAATATCTTCATAACAATATGTGAAACTTACACATTGCAAAAATACCAAACGTGTCATTTATCAATGAAAGTTCGTTTCATTGAATGCGAGCACGGCTATGTATAAGATCGTCGTCATCAAGATCTGAAAACATACCGAAAAACACGGATTAGTGTCCGGATCTGAAACATTCGGAAGATGTCACGAAATGACGAATACTTACCGTAGTGTAGCAAGGGAAAGACAATAAGGTAAAAGAAACCTTCCTGCGGTAAATTTGCAAAGTATTCTGCTTGCGCGTGCTACACTATATAATAGGCAGATTAGAATCCCGTGGGAAACGTTGCCACTTCAGATTATGCGCTATTGTTCCAATGTTTTCGCTTTGTCGACCGTCGCATAAAATCATATTTTATTATTAAATAAAAAAATATAGTATTCTTATTTGTGAGTTATGCTTTTCGATAATGCACTCGCTAACATTATAGCAATATATGAAAATGTAGTATACATAATATGGTGTCGACCAGCTGTAATAGGGCATCTTCTAATAAATTAGCTAATTTGTCTTAATTGTTCAATGAATTGCCCGTCATTATTTACCTGTCATTTATTTAATCGTTGTGTGTGCTAATTTACGATTAATAATAACTCCATGAAATGTGCGAATATTACCGCGTGCGGATAATCTGTTGACAAGAATATCACCAATTAATTGCGGGGATGCGACTGGATGGATAATCAACTTCTACGATTATTCATTATTTCAATAAATATTTGCAAATACAAATTCAATTAATACTTCTAAATCAACATTAATTATTAGCGATAATAATTTAGATAGAAAAATGGAAATATATATATGTAATATATATAGTTACAAAAATTATAGATAAATATATGTATATAAAAAAAATATAAATATATTACATATTTATATATAAAAGATAGGTATATATAATTTTTAGTTTTTTTTATCATATTTCGATTCTGGGGCCCGATTTTCTAACGAGAAACGTATGCGCAAACTCTGCTCTAACAGAAAGGCTGCAAATTGATTGGCTATCAAACATTTTTTAGCCAATAAGCTTGCAGCTTTTCTGAGCTTAGAACAGAGTTTACGCATACGTTTGTCGTTAGAGAATCGGGCCCCCCTGAAGCAGGTAGCACTATAGGTGGGGGAAAGTTCTCCCTTCCCCCGAAAGTGGAACCTAACCCTAACCTGTTTGCGACTCCGTGACACTGTGTTGAATGTAAACAAGCTCACAATGCGTCCGCATAAATTCAAACTTCCTTGTGACGTGGACAGGTAAAAAATTATATGTAAAGAGCGAGCGACATATTTTGAAATCAATATCCAAGATCGAGGTCTTGCATAATAACAAATAACATTATCTTTATGAAAGATATCTTTTGCCTATGAAAGAAATAGCCTGTGTTGACCTGTGCTGTTCTCTTTAGCTTTTCGCAAACCGACAAGAAGGTGGTGATTGTCTCGGTGTTTGGTAAGTCTCAGTATCGAGCAAAGGGATGCAAGATGGATATGCTGAGTTCTATACTCCAGCTGAACCTCCTGGATAAACCGGAGATGGATCAACAGTCCTGGGTGAGATATCTTCTTTAGCTCTTTCTGACTTCCTAAAAAATAATATTCTAATTCTACATGTTCTTTTTTAACAGTGTGAAATTGAAGGATATTACAATCCTAAGGAGAAGACAGTTTATCTGCATTTAAGAGGCTTCCTTGACGCTCATGCAATTGTAGCCGAATACGATAAGTTCACGGAGAAGCAGGACTGCAAGGACTTTCTTAGTGTTTGGGCACACATGAGAGACAAATATGCAAGAGCGCTCCTAGTGCTGTTTCATATTTCTCATGTGATGGTACTCACTCATCCGACGCACATCTTCGACTACAGTTATGTACATTTATTCCGTGCTATGGACATAGTCAGGTTAGTATTAGATTTATTATTTTCGGTTAAGTTAATCATCTTTATATTGAGAACAAATATATAAACAAATAAAATTTACATTCGATTTTTTTTTCAATGAAATAATGATTGTAATGCTTTTATAATAGGCAAAAGCTTTCCCCGCAGCTTTCCGATGTGTTAAGTTCCATTCCTAGTCTACCCAAGGATTGGATTTCGAATGTCAGGCCCTGTTCACCGCGGGTGTTATTTTACTTTGAAACCTGTCCTGCGGTATTCCAGGATCCGAACAGTGAGGCTAATATCAAAAAGCTAGAGCATTCCCTTGAGGATCAAATTTACCATGTGTTAAGAAAACATAGGATTGTTACAAATATCAGGTATGATAAAATAGGATTGTTACGAATATTGAGTATAAAATTAACATGATTTTTCTTTATCGCAAATCTAACAAAACATTGAAACCACTTTTCTTTTTTCGTAGCTCGAATTCCTTGTTTGCAATACCAGCTAATCAGGAATTCGTGTATGTGCATACCGGCAATACAGACTCAAGGGACATGTTGGGTTACATGGCGAGAAAGTTAATACACAGCTGTAAAGCCAGTTCCAGTAGTACACCGAGAAGTCTCACTAGTCTGGATCCACCCAATATCGCGGTGGAGGACACCGAAACTGGTAAGACTAAATGAGACTAAAATGGATGATGCTAAAACAAGAGCGATGTAACATGTGAAATATAATTCTTATGTACATTTACAGAGACTCATTCGTTTAGATCGTTTTTACAACAACATATAAATTTGGCTTTTGCAAGAGGATTTGATGATAACGTCAGTCGACATTCCATACCAGCCCATTTTGAGGTGATTAAAATTTTGAATTGTGAAATATATCGTTAATTTAATGCTAGATCACGCTAAATAAGTTTAGTAATCAGTTAATTAATATTATACATATTAATTAATTAATATTAGTATTAAAGTAACCTCTCACGCCTAAAAATGAGTGACACTTTCCAGGTACCTACTTTAAACATATTCTGCCAAGTAGCGAACAAAGTTTTCGATTATTTTATTCATGGAACGGACAAAGAGCTGTCGACGCTTCATAATTTGTTGGATACCGACGTGAAGTTCAGTAAGAGCCGATGTAGCAAGGTACTTCCAAGAGCTTTACAAGCGTATCAAGAGAACTTGCCGCAGCATTATACAAGGTAAAGCTGTTTGAGATGATCGAAATTCACGTCCACATCACGTTCCGAGCAAAATGATGGTTTTTAGAGCGTATCACGAGTCGAAACTGGCGCACGCGATGACAGTCTTCGAAATACACGCCCGTGGTCCGTTGTTCGAGGAGTTCAGTGAGAAATTGCAGGCCGAGTGTGACAAGCATTGGCGAGCCGGCAGGCAAATGTGCGAGGTGTTGTCGCTCACCGGGCATCCTTGCACGAATCCTGTTCATAGAGGAGGTAGCGAAGGTGCGGGAGGTGGGGAACAAACTGAGCCCAGAGAGGACGACAGGTATGTTTTCTTATATATGGAGGAGTAAAAGCCATAGTGATGTATATATAAGTCAAATTTTTAAAAATATTATATATTATATAGATTGCATCTATACACACGAGTCAGTATTTTAAAAATTTTTATTTAACCACTATGGCTTTTGCTCCTCCATATATAATGCACTATTCATATATATTCTTACATAAATATATTATTTGCAATATTGATTGTCTTAATTTTCATTTATAGCGAGCTGCCTGTCAGAGAGCATTGCAGCGGCGTTAGATATGTGTGTGCTTGTAATTGCGGTAGGATCCAAGGCTCGAGGGAAGATCCCTTCAGTCTGAAACAGGCGAATTACGAATATTTCCAGATGTTAGCGAAACAATGCGGTTGCGCGCAATTGGAAAGCGTACAGTTTCCCGTGTTTCAACCCAGCACACATAACTACAGGTAAAGCGTTAATGCTGCTGAAGATTTCTTCGATGGACAGTACTAATGTGCTCCTTTGTTTTTCTTTGTCTCTCAGAGCGGCGCAGTTATTTTCAGCGACGAAACGTCACGATTCCTTCAGTCGCAACGAATCCTCTACGCCACAAGAAACGCAAGCTTGCAGTTTAGGAGCCGATACCCTGAATGGCAAGTAACAGTGTCGATAAAAGAAGCGTCCTTTTAATAAAACGTTTAATTTAATGAAAATATTGCAGATGAAATTACAGAATACGGTAGCGGCGGTCAATCGCCGACAGCGAGCGATCCGATAGAAGGAGACATTCCGAGATTGAGCAGTAAGACAAGTTTGACGCCGAGCGACTCACACAAAGTTGTTATAGAAATCACTAACAGCGATGCGGAAAACTCGAAAGGTATTTCGTCGCTACAAAAGTTTGAACCTAGATATAAGATATTTAATCGGAAATCTATATGGATGTATACGTGTTACAGACAAATCTCTAGTAAGACAACCATCGACGACGGAATATCTGCCTGGAATGTTGCACACCGAATCACCGGCCGGGTTGCTACCGCAATTCTCCAGTTGGTCTTTAGTATGCCTTGGACCGAGCAGCCTTTATTCTCACAATTTGGGACTGCAGCATCAGATCGGGATGTTCCCTACCTCCGCGTATCTGCTACCGTGGGACGTGACTGTCAGGTGAGGAGAAAATGTCGTAACTTCTGCACGTATGCGGAGTAGCGCCTTCAACGTTCTCCGCGGAAAGGATTTTCTAAGAGGGAACAAATACACCGGCCACAGATTGGAGCATCAGAAGGAACGGAATCCGCTGTGGCCATTGGTGGGCGATCACGGGGGTTACTGTCCCCGAGGCAAGAACTTCCAGAACATAAACGTCATACGTGCCCGTAAGTCGAAGGGCAAGGAGTTCGTGGTGAAGATATTCGTCGGGGTGGAGTACGAGTGTCCGCGCGGGCATCGATTTATGGCGTCCGCGCCCGACAAGGTGCTGAAGGCGACCGGAAGCGGCATAGTGAAGGACAGCGGGAACAAGGTGACGTCCAGCACGGCCGACATGCCGCTCTACTTTCCTTGCCCGTGCAGGTTCGTGGAATATGATTGTGCTCGACTTGAAGTCCACGTTAAAGTCCACGTGACGTAAATCTGCTCGACAAACAAATACATTTCCCTTTCGCCGTCTCTTTCTTTCAGGCATACCAAGCCCTTGATCGCCCAGCTGATGAGAATCCACGTGGTGACGCCTAAAGCGCCGGTGCACGTCACGTTGAATCCTCGGGTCCAACCTGGGCCCCCGCCCTGCCCTATATTCGTCACCGGATGCGAGGAGCCGATCAAGCTTTCCCAGAGCACATACTGGGTCTTAAGATTACCGTATCCTTTTTTATAACGAAACTTTGTACACATTTGTATATTTTGAGTGCTGACAACATGCAAGTAAGCTAACAATAAGTTATCCTGCACTCATTAAGGGCTTTCTTTATAATTAATATATATAATTGTATAATTATAGTATAATAATATGGTTATATTATAATACTGACAACGCAAGTAAGCTAAATTACACTGCATTCATCAAGGGCTTTTTGTACAATTGATATATATAATTATAATATGTAGATATTATATTATAGTTATATTACAATAGAATAATATAATTATACTACGATTAACATATAGTAATATGATTATATCATAATATAATAGAAAAAGGGAATCCTTATTCGACTCTCTTTCTCTCTTCGATAGTTTTGCATAATTTTCTTAACAAATTCCAAAGATACGTATACATGGGCGAGAAAGGACCGTATTTGCCGCCCAAGGAACAGGTGCCTCCGTCGCACGGGCGTTTGCTAGCCGGCATGTATGGGATCTGCGAAGTCGTCAAGTGAAGAAAAGACGACGCGATGTTGAGATATTCCGCCGTGACTCAGATGACCCGTGGACAAGTGTGTTGAACGCGCGTGAACTATCGTGTGTTTTGAAATACTGTGCATTGAAAATAAAGCAATTTGCAAATTTGTTTATTCTCTCGACTCGACTCTCGAACTCTCGACCCCTCGCAAATCCTAACAAGGCCGACGATTGGTCGCTTTCAAAATGTTCAGTGCGCCACGTGCGCCGCGTTCGCCCTCGCGATTGGCCCAGCGCCCAACCGTCTCGAAAAGAACTTTCTTCGTCTCGAGCGAGTTGAACGCGCGGAATGACAGTGATTTTCGCGCCGCGAATCTCGAAGGCTTCAATTTCGTTCCAGCGAGACCGACGCTCGAATAAAACGTGAATCTTGCGGTGACGAGTGAGCGCGACGACAAGCCAGGATCAAAATACGGCGTGGCACGTAACGTGAGTGTGATCGCGGCGGGTAACCTCGACCGCCATTTGCGCGTTTTAAACGGCGCAGCCGTTGGAGCAGCGCCGGACGAAAACACGTGCGTCACGTGCGTGAAAAGCGGTTGTCATCGCGTTTGAATCCGCGAAACGGACTTGTGCCTGCCCGTCGCTCGACACCGCGACTGCCGAGTCAGGCAAGAAGAATCTCTTGAGTTTTGGGTAAATTTTCCTTTCGTTCGCGAAACCGTGACGTGGACAACGGTCACGGGACGGACTCGAGCCCGTCTATTTTTAGTGGCGCGATTTTGCAACGTTTTCTTCGACGGGAACAGCTGACCGTGCATAACTTATTCACCGCGGATCGTCAACCCCAGGTAATCGACGTGCGTTTCAGCGTTGAATCAATGCGGAGGCTTGAAAGTGACGCACCAGTTGCTTCTCTTTCAGGATTAATCAATTTGCTGCGAAATGGAGAGCAGGCTCCTGCTGGTGATGCTTGTCCTGTCTCTTGAATGTAACATCGGAAGCGCATCCGTCCTAGACTGGCTATGGGGAACGAAAGCGAGCGATGGGAAGGATGCGAGTGTTATGGTCGCCGACGGCGTGCCCCTGATCTCGATCCCTTACGAGTCGATGACGGAAGACGAGAAGTTCCTCCAGGAGGCCGCCAAGTTCACGGATATTCAGGTGTCCTCGCCGTTGGAGACGTGTCAGCATAAAGTCATTATGAAGATCAAGACCACGTGCTCCGACATGACCGAGGAGGAGCTAGCCAAGCTAGGCGTCAATCTCCTTAACTGTCAATCAGCAGTTGAAGGCAGGAAGATGTTCCCCTGCACCGAAGAAATGGTGCGTACTTTTTGTAAAACGCGCAAAAGACTTGTTGTATTCATTACGCTGAGTCGACGTTCCATTAGTTTCATAAAATCTATACAGGAGTAATTGAATTATATGTATAACGTAGAAAGTAAATTTTTTGTTAGATTCTGCGACTTTCTGAGTGCTTGATGCTCCAGCATGCCTAGCAGTGCTTTATTAATTAAAACTTACCGATTTATCATTTGCTAATAACACAAAAGAATAGATTACGTTAGCATTAGAACAGGATATATGTCGGAACCCTTCACGGATTGAGGGGGTAATGCTGTTCAATGCATTCCATGCCTGTTCAAACCTGCACACTTCCCCCTCCCTTTACTTTGGAAGACCTCCCCAAAGCTTATGGTTTCAGTCGCTTAGTGTTCACTGTACTATGGCATTCAAATTGCCTTAGCCACAGATTTTATCGCATAAACTCGTAACTTTGTTATGTAAGTATAAAAGCATGATTTCTGTTTTTCATTTTTTTAGTCTCTTAAGCAATGCACAATCGACATGGATGCTGACATGTGGAATGCGTATCACTTAATAAGTAACAGAGCGAGGGCGATTTGTTACGCAGCTCGAAATACACAATTTCGTGCTCTTACAGACTTAACAGTCAACAAGCTGATGCAGTCTGCGCATTACCAAATTAAGGCGCTGGATTCCTTAAAGGTAGTTATACGTTCCTTCAGCGTGGTTTAACAATTCGTTCTAAATGGAGGCATTATATTAATTTTTATTAAACAGCAAGGCCAGTATCGTCTTGAAGAACAGACAACGGAAGCTCTGTCATCATTAACTGAAGGAAACAAGGTGCTTCTGACACAGCAAGAGTACTTGAAGGACGCACAGACGACAGCTCACAACCTTGTAACAACAAATCTGAGAGAGTTGTATAATGAAAAAGCGTTAATACGATCTGGCCACGTTCAACTTGCTGCCATGACAGAAGAAATAAAAAATAAGTTGGGTTAGTAAACAAAACTTTTTATACATATTTCTTTTGTACTATTATACATAGAGTGTCCTCTAAATATATTTAACGTGTTCTTCAGAAAAGGCGCATAAGGATCTCGAGCAACAGAGCGTTGAACGTGAAGAAAATCATAAGGAGGTATTGGAGGATTTGATTAAGATACAAGAACAAGCGCAAATGATCTGGGAGAAAATCGAGCGTAGCACTAATCGCATACTGGAGCATCACGAGGAAACTATCCGTCAGTACGAGCAAACGATGCAGATGCTCGCGCAAATTAACGATACCATCCAGTACATTTGGAATCTCACTAATACAATGCGCACAGAAGTAGACCAAAAATTGGGATGGATTACCAACTACATCGGCGATACCAGTATGTCATTACATAAAATATATTTGTCGTACGAGAGAACGATTCAGTTTAACAGTTACGTGAAAAGATGCAAATTTTGTTAAATTAATTACATTATATTACTTAGTTACGTTGATTGTGTTATGTTGCAAATTCTCGTACAGATTAGAATAAGTGGAGATATATCAATAACGCTACACATCCATACTTACTTCCATATTTTCAGGTGAACAAATGCAAAGAGCGTATCGCACATTTTTACACATCGTGTATCTATTAGTGGCGATGATAGTCGCCGCGTTTTTACAAGCGCCGTTTTTAACCAGAGCTACTATCATGGGCGTTGTGCCGGCGAATCTTTTTACCTACTTGAAACACGGCATGGAGGCCTCTTTAGATTTTACATCTATGACGGTGCTAATATTCTTAATCACCGCAAGTGAGTACCATGGATGTCGAAACGCGTGATAAAATGTATCTTAAATAAATATAGAAGGCGAAGAAGTAATCATGATATAAAATACTTTATCTCGTATTACATCAGTTTACGTTTGACGCATTTATTTCTTTAACGCAGTGCATTTCGTAATGCTGGGAATACAACGTATGATCGGACCAAACATCTCGGAAGCGAAGACGGAGCTAATTAAGCTGGTCCATCAAAAAGACTATTCGAATGGCGTTGCGTACGACAATGCACCGTCATCGCATTCCAATTCCGTGCCGAAAATGCAGCTGCACACGAAATTAACGAGAAATGTGCAGGAATTTTACTATCTCATTGTTTCGCAAATAAATCATTATAAAGGTATTTCTCCGGTTTAAGACTGAAATTGTGCGAAAGAAATCGAGTGATGATCGCTATACCATCTAATATAATTTTTCCAGAGAAAATTAGTGTCATGTTAGAGACGATCGCTTCGTGGGGTGGACGCAATTTAAATGCGCACGAGGAGCTCTCTTGTTCGTATCAACCATCGAGGAAGAGGCATGAGGACATCGTTCGTAACGGATTGCAATTCTCGAGTTACATGTCGAACGACCTAACAGAGTGCGATTCTTCCAACGGCACCATAACAGTGCCATGGCAGCCCCAAGACTGTTCCATCATGGGTGATAACAATCATCATTATCCAAACGATTTTGATGATACAGATAAATCGTTTGAGCATCTTCGGTGTACGTGGTCACGAGCTAAGAGGTGAATAACTTGCAAATCAAAAGTTAAATTATTTTAAAAAAGGATGAATCGCGTAATGTAGCTAAGAAATATTTTCAGTGGTACTCCAACATTGCTGAAATTCCCTTGTATGGGAATAACGAGAAATGGCAGGAGATGTCGGGCATTCGCTTCACCCGGATGGAACTATTGCTACCATCATTCTACGGGCATGTCTGTTAAGAGTGACCATACTGATCATCTTGATTAATCGAAGAAGGATTAATAATTGCGAAATAGTTAGTAGATAATATTTATATATATATAATAGTTGCTATAAAATTTGCAACGGGTATTTATTTTTTATTTTATATATAGTGTACGTTGTATTTTAACGAGAAAATAATCCCAGAGAAACAAAAAACCCGTGAGAAAAAAGTTTGCGAAAAGATCATTAATTAAATATGGTAAAATAATTTGTATACATTTTGTAATTTTGTAAATAACGTTTCACGTTTATTCGATAATAATACAACAGTAATCTCAGGTATCACTTTGATCTTGATAATATTTTTGAATATACATGTTTTAATGTTGGTATTAAGTTAATTTATATGACTTGTATTATTTGATTATTGTAATTTAAGTATATTTCTATGTTAAGATACCACCTGCGAACCTTCAAAAACTCTGATGTTTTTAATAGTATTTCGGAACAAATTTCAAGAACAAACTTTCTATAATTTTGACCGTTTGAGCCTGAAAATATACGAACAGTTCAAATTGTTCAATTTGACCTCAAGTCTAAAATGAAATAACATTTTCTCTCTATAATGAATAATATTTTCGCTCGAATTTCTCTTAATGTTCAAATTATTCCAATAGCTTTGACTTAGTCAAATTGATCGATTATTAGCTCCGAACATTAATATTTTTACTTTGAACTATTCGTACAATTCGATCTCACAATTTATTAACAAATTTTTTGTCTGATCGTTAATAGAAATAGAAGGTTCCTCTCAATGATAAATGTATAATCCATATTTGAAAATACGTAATCTCCTATCTTTTCCATAATAACGGATAATAATAATAATAATTGGTTCTGCGTTTAATGTAAATGATATTTAATATTTATAGGTTACAATCTACTATTTTATAAGGATATTTCGAGTACAAACTTATGATATAAATGATCTTATAACACTTGTATAAAACTCTGTAATTATAAACATAAATTTTTATTATAGATGTAAAAAACTTGTGGTTTTTCAAACTTGCATTGGTCCTCGCCGAAGAATCACAGAAATATATGTATAAATTTTGAGGAATTAATGTATTTTAAATACAATTTCATATATGTGTATTATATGTATAATATTAAATTTATTTTACAAAGTTTATACATAGGTACATATAAATTTTGAAATAAATTGATATCTATATATACACATGTATACGTGTATTCATAAATTTACATTAGGCAATTTTTGGCGTGACTCTGGTATAAGCAATCAAAGGGTACCAAACTGCACCAGAACCAATATCAGCCACGGATAGCAACTTTGGTATATGTACCAAACCATATCAAACGATCGCCAAAAATCGTCTATTATTATATAAATGTTTGAAAAATCACAAGTAAGTGGCGTGGCTTGTTTCATCAACAGACTGCCATATTGAATTGCGTGCACACAGCATCATTCGTCAGCTCCAGAAATTTCGCGTGTCTGTCGAGACCGGCTCCCACTACCAAATTGTGCAGATTGCAGTAATTCGCGCCGTAATCGAATATCATGAACCATTCGTTTGAAACAGAATCGGCCTAAGATCATATTTTTGTTAGTCAAATATTCGGCAACTTATACTTTAATGTTTTACATATAATCATCGAAAGAAATATTCGACACGTTCTTTAATATAATCGAAGAACGCGTCGAAGCATTAATGCGATAGTAGTGAGAAATCCCGTGTAATTCAATGCATTATATTTTGTAATATCATTAGTTTTATTACTTTTATTATTTATATTGTAGAATAATTTTCATGTTTAATTAAAAGTTTACCTTAGCAAGGCATGTGTTGTTCATCTCCTCGAAGATGATCTCGATCCTCTCAAGTGACTTCAGATTCGACGTCTTATGCGTCGCTCTGATTATGTTATTCTCCACAGGTATCTTAAGCTATCGTGAGATACACAAGTTACGTTATCAATTCGCGTTTGAAAATCAGATTGTACTCTCACCGTATATAGACAAGCGCCGCTGCGTTGTCGACAAGCGTTCCAAGAAGACCAATTCGTTATCTGGCGTCGGAATTTCTGCATCACATACGCGCATGGATCGTCAAACTTCCTAGAGTTGAAATATATAATTATCTTTAAAAGGTACTTATATATAATATATACTTAGTTCGATAAGATATTTAAAAACCCAGAAATCGTTTCATTTTTGTATATTTTTATCAGAATTACTTTGTTTTAATTTTAGTATTTATAAACTGCGATTTATTTCAACTTGACCCTTTAAGCGCACCCATCTCTCTTTGTAATTTAGTAGTATATTTGATGTACTAAATTTTTTCCCGTAGAATTATCAGTTCTGACATTTCTACATACTTGAGTAATAAAATAGCGAGCGCGCTACGCCGGCCGGCGCGGCGATCCGTTCTCGTGGAAAAGCGCGGATCGTATATTTTTCGGGCGGTGTCGTCCCGGCCAAAGCAAAATATACGAGCCCCACGTTGCGCCGACGATATTGAGTTTCCCCTGTGTATATAACGCGTCACGAGAGCGGCGGGGACGTCGCTTCAAAAGAAACTTTTCGAAAGCTCTAGTCCTCGTAAAAACGACGCGACGATCATTCGCGTTAGCTATTGCCCTAGGATGAAAGGGATCCGATCTCCCGGTGCTTGAAAGAAAACGATAACGGCAGCTGTGGCGGAATGTAAATCCGTCCGAAAAGCTCTGGAACCTGTTCGTAAAAATGCCGACATTATATTTCGATGGCAAAGTGTTCGGTAATTAGCTTTTGATGAACGGCGCGTCGCTCATTCGCGAAAAAACGATGAAATTCGGCTCTACGCGATGTTTCTCTGACGATTTTCGAACTTTTAGCCTCTTGAATATCGCCACAACCATGTCTCGGAAGCGTCAAAGTCCCACACAAAAAGTTGCCTGGCAATGAGTTTAAAAAGAGCGGATAACAAAGCCATCAAATGTTACCTATTATCTGTTTTTTTGAAGCGCGATTTATCATTCCGATTTATCATTCGTTTGTATCATAATGTGTATATAATTACCATTTAACAATGCAGGAGGCATGCAGAGGATATGGGAACAGCATCCCGCCGATTACCAAGCACAATAAGATGGCCAGCATCCCAGCGAGGCTGTAAACACAGTACTTGCATCTTCCCTTGGACGACCCGATCGTTAAAATTACCGGAGGCTTGTCGTCCACTGTGCAAAACAATTAAAAAATAAATCATCAAATGAGACAAAACCAAAAGGAAGACAGGCTAAGACAGAAAAAGAATAAGATACCGATCTTCGCTTAAAAATTCGATTTTGCATGATGCTTTTAAGTCCCACTTAAAAATGTCGATTGGAGAAACATTTCGGCGTGCAAATGAATGCGCACTGCGGTTTTCAAAGAGAATGAAAAAGGAAGCTAACCATTTTGTTTCTGTGTGACAGAATCATCCTGCGGCCTTGCCGATGATTCTCTGGTGGTGTGGCGAAAATAATACGGAGACGAGCCAATCGTCACGTTATCTCCGTGCGCCGACATCCCGGTTCTCCTGACGCTCTTCAACGACCGGACCATATTACAGATCGATCATCTTTCACGAGAGGAGCGGCAGGAAAAAAAAGGTACGCTCGTCCTTCCCCGAAATCTGTCTCTACGCTGAAGGCAGACGACTGTCGTCCCGCGTATTTATTACATTGCACGATTGTTTTCACAGAGAACCTTTTATGCGTGGAATCGATTCTCTCGCACCGCTCGATCCTGTCCGGGAAAGTCCAAGGAAGGTAGTAGAAAAATTAAAAAACAAACACAGTAAAAAACGTCCGGAAAGTTCAAGAAAGTTGTTGAGATATCGAAGAAGGCCGAATAGAAGAGCTCCTCCGCGGAATTATATCAGTAACACGCACTTAACGGCAGCTTCCCACGCGCGTAAATCGGTTGACTTTTTTTTTCTTATAAACCTTTTTTTACGACATCCCGATGACGCACGATGGACTTCCCTAATGAATACTATCCGCTAAAACGCGTACCATAAATGTACCCGGTCTGGCTACTACGCTTTTTTTTCTTTCTCTCTTTTTTCTTTCTCGTTACAAATAGTCATGCATCAACTCTTTGACTTCGAAGACGCGCGCGATTGGACATAATATTGAAAAAATTACATGATAAGAATAATTAATATATTTAATAATTAAGAAAGATATTTTTAAACAAATGTTTAAGTTTGAAAATTAAAGTGCTTTATTTTCCAAGATAATTACCGACTTAATTCAACTATTTTTTCAGAACGCTGACGCGAATTTTTTTATTATGGCGAATTGTATCGGAGTCGTGGTTTAAAATGTCGCCGGTCATGTCTCGCGGCGTGGAAAGACATCACGGTTGTATACGAGACGAGAGGAGAGACGACTTGACAGCTGGCGGTGACGAGAGATCCGGTTCACACGACGTCCCTCCCTCTTCTCGTCTTCACGAGAAGGCCAGGAGCTTCGCGAAGAAACCGAGTCTTCTTGTAATTCTCCATTCTTTTTGCGCTTTTTTGTTTATCCGTCGCGCAAATGCAGGGAGTTATTCTCAAATTTTGCAGCTTTAAAATGCATCTTTTTTCCCCGCAGCCCTTACTATATCATAAGAGATACTCGTGTATTTCTGTAATTCACGGATATGAATCAATATTGCTAATTACAGTAGGAGTAACAGAGCTAGTAAACAGAAAGATACTGTTCTCCATTCATTCCTCTTCTCTGGTGACCCACATTCGCAGAAGTATTACATATCCCACCTCTTCTGCGTTCTTCCTTTTTCTTGTCGCGATCGCATTGCCATTAATTATATTATATCTTAAAAATCTAAATTTTTTTAAAATTGTCGACGACCAAGTTGAAATATAATTAGGAACAAAGTGGAACAAATTAAGAGACTGCAATTTACAATACATTGTGACGTAAATTTTTGCATAACTTCTTCATTGCTTGCACAACTTTCACGATAGAGTCCATAGTTGCTTCTCGTCGGCTCTTTCTCTCGCGAACCAATCGGCGCGCGAGTCGAGGAGGAAATAGACGATACGACGGTGACGACGGGCGTCCCGACGCTTCGCGTCGACGTTAGATTCCATTTTACCCTTCCGCTCGCGCCCGCCGTCGTCGTGATGCTCCTTTTCGCGGCACGTCCGTCGCTCTCTCGTCCACGTGCAACTTGACAGCCATAAAGACGGGCCGCTCCACCGACATCTGGCTTGACGCGCGCACTTTGTAGTCTCCTACCTATGCGTAAAAGGAGTCTCACGTCATCGTCAGCCTTTGCCGGCGCACGGAGATTGACAGGGCGAATCGTTGACGCCCTTCCAGGAGCCTCCGCGAAAGATATACAGAGTATCCCAAGACGTTACGCCGCGATGACCTTTGTCCGCGTTCGCGAATCCTTCAATCTTGACTTTGAATTGGATTTTCCCCCTTAATAAGAATTTTTGTGAAACGTATTGTGAGTTAAAGAAGATGGGAAATATATAAGTTCTGTAAAGATCAAAATGACTAGAAAAAAATCGAGCGTTTACTTATATTTTTATTTTTTAATCTTCTTTTGTTAAAAATTAATTTATTAATTAATGATTACTTATAACGTGTACTTAATTAATTGAAATTTTATTTTGCTGAACAAATAAATAAAAAAATGGAATAAAGGAAAGCTTAAATATTTTATGAATAAATTTCTGACTTCAAGAGTTACCATAATTCCAGAAAATAGATTCTTATCGATGTCATCTAATTTTTCGCCCATTTTTTACAGGGTTGAAGGACCGGATGGCCGCCTTTGAGGGTCGGCGAGAGCGGTTCTTTTGGAGTTTCCGATAAAATGGAATCAGACGCGTATAGCGGAAGAAACGAAAGAAGGGATTCCTGCACACGGGACTCTCCCTAGAAATTTATAATTCGAACCGCCTGTCGGCAGCTAATTTCCTGTTCGGGGAGGCGTGTCTACGGCCATAACGCTTTCTCGCGGTTAACCTGGACGGTTGAGAATCTCCGATGATTCGGTCGAGGGAGAAGAACGAAGAGAGGGCGAGAGAAAGAGAGAGAGATAGAAAAGGAAAGCTGCATGAACTCGTGATCTTTCCCTCTCTTCTCTTCGCACTTTTTTCGGAAACGGTGGTCGCAAAGCAGCTGCTAGCTGCTTCAAGCTGTACGAAGAAATGATAATGAAATGACGAACGTCGCCGCAGTCGTTAAGAAGAGCGGCACTTAGCGGTCCCTTTATTTAATACTTTAAAGGTATGTCCGCATATTCCGTTCACGTCTCTCTTTTCTCTACGCAAAGATTAATACAACGAAAATTTTAATTAATAGAATACTTTGAGTTGATAATTAAGCGCGCACCTCAATTAAAATAACAATTAGAACATAGACGTAAGCGAAGATTTCGATGCATGATTCTATCCTGATATTGAGAGGCTTAATTAAGGTGATTTTTCAATTAAGCGTAATGACACTCGCTGCTAATTGCGCGAGTTTGATAGAATCGAACACACACACACAGTCAATTTATTTCACGAACATGTAACGCAGAAATAAACGTTCTCCACGTGGAGGAAAGGAGGTCGCTCTCTCTTCATTAACACATACTTCATCGGTGACGCTTAATGAATCGGGCGTTCATATATCAGCTCGCAACAACTCGCGCAGTGTTTTTTCAAGAGGCTCAATTTATCTGCGTTGAAGTGCGACGGGGGTGGAGGAGAGAGGGAGAAAGAGAGAGTGAGAGAGAGAGAAAACCATTCCATGAGGAAACCATTTTCGGTGTCCAAATAAGAGGGTGTCATCCGCGACATTGGCTGGCTCCCTCAAGCCTTTCCGCGGGCCAATCGCAAGTCGGCACCAGCAATAACCCTTTTTTTTCTTTCGATGGGTGTCTTCCCCCTCCTCGGAAAGACGAGGGGTGACTTTTTTTGTGCCCGGAATCCGCAACGGGGGAGTTTCGACGATCGCATGACGGTCGTGTGACCCTTTTCTCGCGCATCCCTCGCGGGAGCGAGGCTGATCCTTCTTTTTCTCTTCATCCCCGTTTTCTTCTTTGTCCCTCTTTGACGGAAACGACGGATACGCAATCGGGGGCGGCGCTTCGGTCTGTCCAAACGAGCCGCCGCCGCCGTCGTCGCGTCGTCTCAGTCGCGATCCTCGCACCGTACTTCCGGTAGAAGGCTGAGGCGTACAATTTTTTGGAATGGTTTTCTCTCCAACGCGTCGTAAATTATCCGTTGTAAATTGTCCCGCACGAGGGCCAAAAGGGAACGAGGCCCACTGATTTATCTCGACTGCGCGAAATGCATCAGCTCAACCGAGTTGCATGTTTTCTAAAATCAAAGATTTTGTTTTATTCAAATTTTAGGAGTCTAGATATTATATACATACATAAAAAATATATTTTTTTTTGCCTGTTTTTATATTTTTACAAGTTTCCAAAAATAATTTAGTGGAGAATTGACGCGTTCTCTTTGACATATCTTAAAATATTAACAAAAAGCATACAACGTTGACACACCAGATTTATATACATAAAAAATTCCTGCACATATATTCTTTTTATGTGCGAGTATATTTGTCTTAACGATTGCGCGGAAAGCGTGGGTCCCGAGCGGAGGCTTATATTCGGCGAACGGTTCCGGTCCGATTTCTCGCGGTTCTCGCGCGCGTCCTTTTTGTTCCCCACAACGAAAACGCGTGTAAGCTTTCCTTGGCACCGTCGCGTCGAGCGCATCGACGCTGTCGACGGGACGCGTCGAGCGCGCCTATTAGTGGCTTTCGCGGTATCGTAAAGTAAATCCCAGGGAAAAAGAAGAAGTCGCGGGTTCACTCTTTACGATCACATCGTTCTCGCGGGCGCCGATACGGCCCGCTGATAGCCGTGGAATTCTACAGCTTCCACGTTCCGATCTATTTTAACGGCAGCGATGGCTTTATCGTTCTGTCGCGCATATCTTCCGATATCGGTTCGAGTCAATCACGAGGTAAAGTATTTATCGTCGAGTTTGATAGCGTCGGGTGTAAAGTCCGTACCTCTGCAGAGAACCGTCGATTTTCGGATCTTACTAAGATTTCTCTCGTTTCTTCGGAGAAACTCCGTCAGCTTCTAATATTTGCATCTATAATTGACTTACATCCTTTAGATATATTTTGCGACTTTTGTACAGTATGATATTTAGAAACCAGACGGTTAATTAAGTCAGTCCTTTAGTTTAAATTGAAACGACAGGAGCGCGAGACCGCGCCGGTCATGTTTGAGGAATTTTCATTCACGGATCGTTCGTTAGTCGTCGTCGCCGCCGACTGAACGAACGCGACGGGGGTTGCGCGACACTTTTCTGGCAGGAAACGTAATATCTCGGGGTGGACGCGGGGAGATACGCTCGATTATATGAGCTTTCTGTCGCGCCGGCGCCAGCGGGGCGAGGGCGACTCTCCTTCTCGAACGAATACTAAAATCATCCACCGTGTGCCAAATTTCGAAGCCGAAAGGAGCCGGCCGCAGGCCCGACGGTCTCTCGTTACACATCCGTGGCCACGGCGCATTTAGCGCGGCTGCAACAAAGTCACGAGGGGCACGAGAAAACGAGAACTCACAACGCGTTTAGGTACTTCGCGAAAACTCAGATTGAAATTATACATCCAGCGCGCGGAAGAAATGACAGATTTATTTTAAAAAATTTATTTACATTTATCACAAAAAACTAAAACAGGAATAGCTAAAATTAAAATTGAAATGTTAAAAGTATATTTTAAATTTGAATTTGAGTTTTAGTTCTTTCAATAAATTATAATTATAAATTTGAATTATATTACATATATATTTATAACGTTAACGATGCCAAAAATTGCCGACATAGTGTGTTCAATAACAATATACTCTAGTTACATCACTAAAAAATTGACGTTTGTAAAGGACATTTTAGAAACGCATATTTTAACATTGGCGATAATTATAATATTTTGCATAAATCCGCGCGCTCGAAAGCAGAATGCAAAACGTCGCTCACGGTGATCGCTCGTACCTCGTGTTCCTATAAATTCTCGCAAATTATAATGGGCATGAGGCCACTTAGGCCGACGGCGGCCAACAGCTGTTTCGGTGTCGACGAGACGCGGCAGCCGGTAGCGCCTGTCCTCCGCGTGTGATCCTCCAGCTCTCTGTAACCCAGCCAGCGTCATGCACCAAATGTGCAAGTGCGGTGCGTCTCGTCGGTGACACCTGCTTACAGATGTTCCAGATACCGTAAAACGATGCCGCAGCCGCGCCTCCGAACGGTGCTGCGATCAGCCCCGCATAATTCACGATCGTTCAGCACCTCTCCTGTAAATCTCTGCAGCTCCCTCGCTTGCCAACACGTTACGCGAAAGGGTGCATTCGTATAAAATATGTCATTTTCTGGCAATTCAATCTGATAACGTTATTTTTAAACATATTCCTATAATTTATATCTATATCTATATATTCATATAACATATCTAAAAATATATTCCTTTCAAAATACTTTCGTTTTATGATAAGCCAATATACGTATAACATGTATGTTTACGAGATACATCTTTTCTCAAATATTATGATATCTTTTTCAGCGTAATTTTAATAGCACAACTATTAAATATTTAAATATGCACACAGTTGTTTAGGTTTACAAAAGGTGACACTAATTTTTACATTTTCAAATAAACAGAAGAGAAGCTATGGCGCTGAAGACACCATAGCTAAAGGTGGAGCTGCAGGTAAACCGGCAAGTATTATAGGCGCACCTGACCGATCAGAATAAAAGAAGAGGAGGTACCAAAAATGGCGCAGTCGTCGAGTTCTCAAATGAAACTCGACTGAAATTCATCGTTTGATGCAATTTGGACGGCCCGGAACTATTTGTCGCTCTTTCCTATTATTGTATACGAGATCATGTGAGCCAAGCGCTTCCCTCGCGCTCCATCCTTTTATTTAATCGTTCATTCTCATTTTTCAGCTTGACTCCATTTTCCATCGAGGTCCGTAGATCAGTTTCTCGTGCTCATTCCTGGTACGCCGGCAAAAGAAAGATTGCGTTTCGCTCATTCGTTCGTGCGCAGCCGGGGGAACATCCTGAAAAAGCATGGCAGCGATTAATCTTTCATCGAGAGCAGCTCCGGTATCCCTACTGTGGATCCGCCGGGGTTCCAGTAGCAAAAAGGAAAAAAATAGGGGGCACGCTTCCTTGATACGTGGAAAAGTGTCGCGTGTTCTCGCGGCGGTCGTCCTCGTGTTCCGGGAACCCCAGGATCATTTGTTGCCGGACAACTCGACCTCCGACCTACGGAGTGCCGAAAAACCGGCGCGGCGGCGCGAAGTCACCGGAGCACGCATAGAAAAAAAATGTACTCCGATACCGTCATTACCGGCTTTGTCCTCGGACCGCCGCCAAGGAAGCGACTTCTACGAGGCGGAGCTCGGAGCTTAGTCCTGAAGAACAGTTGGCGAATCTTTGCGACGGTATCCGCGCCGGTGATTTACGAGCATCGAGATCGTGTTCCGAGGGACGACGACTGGCGAATCCGACCCTAGCTTTGTCCCGGCACAAGAGACGATATATTTACGCGCTTTCTGGTACTCTCATTTCCCTCGATCCTTAATTATTGGTTTTCACGGCAGGGTGGACACGGCGCAGCGAACGTTACTTTTCATATGTAAACCATTGTAAAAAAATTTTTAGTTTTAGTTTTTTTATTATTATATACCTATATACAAGTTTTGCCTATAATATATATCTACATGTTCTGTGATATATCTGCCAGAATTTTGCCTACGAATTTCTCAGTTTAAGTCGAGAACTAGAATCTGATTCTCATTAATAAATAATTAATAATTTTCTAGTTTTTATGGTTCATTCGAGATCCAAACCTCGGTCTCTCGCGTCGTGTAGACCACTGGCGGGATGGTGGCGAACGGAGGGCGAAGGGCTGAAGCGTTATAAAAACGAGTTCGCCACACACCGAGCCGTAACGTCTATTAAGAGCCGGCATCTTCGATCTGTTAGGGCACAGGGCGGACAAAAAAGGTCCCGCGGGATGCACCCGATCCCGCCGCCATTTCTGCCGTCGTGTCCGCGATGGCGGGGGAACTTAAAACACACAGAATTAACGCGTCTTCAGGGGGGTATAAGACCTACGTCAATGGGTCACGGGGTCCGTGGGCCGCGACGGTTGCGACCGTCAACTGTCGACAAAAAAGGGGCCTCACGGACAGTCCCGTGGGCCTGTCGGGCTCCCTCAGCTGGAGGTCCCATCCGCGTGAGTTTCCAAATCCCCTCTCCGTTAATATTCATTACAAATCTTTTTTTTTATAATGTAATTAAAACTTTTATCATAAATTATTCTCAAATTGCATATTCCATCCGTATTGATACATTTTCCAGCTAGCAAAGTGACGTCAAGTGATGTCTTAATAACGTCTTAATGACGTCTGTGACGTCAATAAGACGTCTTATTTAGACCTCATCTTTGCTACTTGGGTTGTTACGTCAATTTTCATAAAATATTTCGTACGGTATTATACACGAGATATTTCTCTTACGTCGGAGACGGCGATTGCATAAGCGTTTATATTTAAACATAATGTTTATCATTTATCGAATAAATCATGATTTCAATTTCTCCTTTTCCGCTCGTTATTCTTTTTCCTTCGCTTGATTTTCACTCGAGGAAAGGAAACTCGTGTTTCTGAGAAGATATATCCTTGAAGATTCAGATTTAAGGGATAAAACATGTGTATATATATATATATATATTTATCTTTGTTGTTTTTCATGTATAAGGTCACTGTTATTCTTCCATTTTCTCTTCCACGTAGGTTCATGTCCAAACTAAACCGTTAAAGGTTCGAGATAGCATCTGAGGGACGAAAGAAGGTAATCTAGGTATTGTCCTTTATTTATACTTTTTAAGAAGTTTATCGCAATCTTCGGATTTTCAATATATT